>NC_091317.1:20816646-20834146 GCF_038502225.1 Cherax quadricarinatus
TCACTCACTATGTACTTCACTCATCATGTACTTCACTCACTATGTACTTCACTCACTATGTACTTCACTCATCATGTACTTCACTCATCATGTACTTCACTCACTATGTACTTCACTCATCATGTACTTCACTCACTATGTACTTCACTCACTATGTACTTCACTCATCATGTACTTCACTCATCATGTACTTCACTCACTATGTACTTCACTCATCATGTACTTCACTCACTATGTACTTCACTCACTATGTACTTCACTCATCATGTACTTCACTCATCATGTACTTCACTCACTATGTACTTCACTCACTATGTACTTCACTCACTATGTACTTCACTCACTATGTACTTCACTCATCATGTACTTCACTCATCATGTACTTCACACACTATGTACTTCACTCACTATGTACTTAACTCATCATGTACTTCACTCATCATGTACTTCACTCACTATGTACTTCACTCATCATGTACTTCACTCACTATGTACTTCACTCATCATGTACTTCACTCATCATGTACTTCACTCACTATGTACTTCGCTCATCATGTACTTCACTCACTATGTACTTCACTCATCATGTACTTCGCTCATCATGTACTTCACTCACTATGTACTTCACTCACTATGTACTTCACTCATCATGTACTTCGCTCATCATGTACTTCACTCATCATGTACTTCACTCATCATGTACTTCACTCATCATGTACTTCACTCACTATGTACTTCACTCATCATGTACTTCGCTCATCATGTACTTCACTCATCATGTACTTCACTCACTATGTACTTCACTCATCATGTACTTCACTCACTATGTACTTCACTCACTATGTACTTCACTCACTATGTACTTCACTCATCATGTACTTCACTCATCATGTACTTCACTCACTATGTACTTCACTCACTATGTACTTCACTCATCATGTACTTCACTCATCATGTACTTCACTCACTATGTACTTCACTCATCATGTACTTCACTCACTATGTACTTCACTCATCATGTACTTCACTCATCATGTACTTCACTCACTATGTACTTCACTCACTATGTACTTCACTCATCATGTACTTCACTCACTATGTACTTCACTCATCATGTACTTCACTCACTATGTACTTCACTCATCATGTACTTCACTCATCATGTACTTCACTCACTATGTACTTCACTCATCATGTACTTCACTCATCATGTACTTCACTCACTATGTACTTCGCTCATCATGTACTTCACTCATTATGTACTTCACTCATCATGTACTTCACTCATCATGTACTTCACTCATCATGTACTTCACTCACTATGTACTTCACTCATCATGTACTTCACTCATCATGTACTTCACTCATCATGTACTTCACTCATCATGTACTTCACTCACTATGTACTTCACTCATCATGTACTTCACTCACTATGTACTTCACTCATCATGTACTTCACTCACTATGTACTTCACTCATCATGTACTTCACTCACTATGTACTTCACTCATCATGTACTTCACTCATCATGTACTTCACTCACTATGTACTTCGCTCATCATGTACTTCACTCATTATGTACTTCACTCACTATGTACTTCACTCATCATGTACTTCACTCATCATGTACTTCACTCATCATGTACTTCACTCATCATGTACTTCAATCATCATGTACTTCACTCATCATGTACTTCATTCATCATGTACTTCATTCATCATGTACTTCACTCATCATGTACTTCACTCATCATGTACTTCAATCATCATGTACTTCACTCATCATGTACTTCAATCATCATGTACTTCACTCATCATGTACTTCATTCATCATGTACTTCACTCATCATGTACTTCACTCATCGTGTACTTCAATCATCATGTACTTCATTCATCATGTACTTCATTCATCATATACTTCACTCATCATGTACTTCACTCATCATGTACTTCACTCATCATGTACTTCACTCATCATGTACTTCAATCATCATGTACTTCACTCATCATGTACTTCAATCATCATGTACTTCACTCATCATGTACTTCACTTATCATGTACTGCACTCATCATGTACTTCACTCATCATGTACTTCACTCATCATGTACTTCACTCACTGTGTACTTCACTCATCATGTACTTCCCTCATCATGTATTTCACTCATCATGTACTTCAATCATCATGTACTTCAATCATCATGTACTTCACTCATCATGTACTTCACTCATCATGTACTTCACTCATCATGTACTTCAATCATCATGTACTTCACTCATCATGTACTTCACTCACTATGTACTTCACTCATCATGTACTTCACTCATCATGTACTTCACTCATCATGTACTTCACTCATCATGTACTTCACTCATCATGTACTGCACTCATCATGTACTTCAATCATGTACTTCACTCATCATCTACTTCAATCATCATGTACTTCACTCATCATGTACTTCACTCATCATGTACTGCACTCATCATGTACTTCAATCATCGTGTACTTCAATCACCATGTACTTCACTCATCATGTACTTCACTCATCATGTACTTCACTCACTATGTACTTCACTCATCATGTACTTCAATCATCATGTACTTCACTCATGTACTTCAATCATCATGTACTTCATTCATCATGTACTTCAATCATCATGTACTTCACTCATCATGTACTTCACTCATCATGTACTTCACTCATCATGTACTTCACTCATCATGTACTTCATTCATCATGTACTTCACTCATCATGTACTTCACTCATCATGTACTTCATTCATCATGTACTTCAATCATCATGTACTTCACTCATCATGTACTTCAATCATCATGTACTTCACTCATCATGTACTTCACTCATCATGTACTTCACTCATCATGTACTTCACTCATCATGTACTTCACTCATCATGTACTTCAATCATCATGTACTTCACTCATCATGTACTTCATTCATCATGTACTTCACTCATCATGTACTTCACTCATCATGTACTTCACTCATAATGTACTTCACTCATCATGTACTTCACTCATCATTTACTTCACTCATGTACTTCACTCATCATGTACTTCACTCATCATGTACTTCACTCATCATGTACTTCACTCATCATGTACTTCACTCATCATTTACTTCACTCATCATGTACTTCATTCATCATGTACTTCACTCATCATGTACTTCACTCATCATGTACTTCACTCATCATGTACTTCACTCATCATGTACTTCACTCATCATTTACTTCACTCATGTACTTCACTCATCATGTACTTCACTCATCATGTACTTCACTCGTCATGTACTTCACTCACTATGTACTTCACTCACTATGTACTTCACTCATCATGTACTTCACTCATCATGTACTTCACTCATCATGTACTTCACTCACTGTGTACTTCACTCATCATGTACTTCACTCATCATGTACTTCATTCATCATGTACTTCACTCATCATGTACTTAATCATCATGTACTTCATTCATCATGTACTTCACTCATCATGTACTTAATCATCATGTGCTTTATTCATCATGTACTTCACTCATCATGTACTTAATCATCATGTACTTCATTCATCATGTACTTCACTCATCATGTACTTAATCATCATGTGCTTCATTCATCATGTACTTCACTCATCATGAACTTAATCATCATGTACTTCATTCATCATGTACTTCACTCATCATATACTTCACTCATCATATACTTCACTCATCATGTACTTCAGTCATCATGTACTTCAATTATTATGTACTTCAATCATCAAAAGAGAGTGCAAAAATTATAGGGGGATAAGTCTGTTGAGTATACCTGGTAAAGTGTATGGTAGAGTTATTATTGAAAGAATTAAGAGTAAGACGGAGAATAGGATAGCAGATGAACAAGGAGGCTTTAGGAAAGGTAGGGGGTGTGTGGACCAGGTGTTTACAGTGAAACATATAAGTGAACAGTATTTAGATAAGGCTAAAGAGGTCTTTGTGGCATTTATGGATTTGGAAAAGGCGTATGACAGGGTGGATAGGGGGGCAATATGGCAGATGTTGCAGGTGTATGGTGTAGGAGGTAGGTTACTGAAAGCAGTGAAGAGTTTTTACGAGGATAGTGAGGCTCAAGTTAAAGTATGTAGGAAACAGGGAGATTATTTCCCAGTAAAAGTAGGCCTTAGACAAGGATGTGTGATGTCACCGTGGTTGTTCAATATATTTATAGATGGGGTTGTAAGAGAAGTAAATGCGAGGGTCTTGGCAAGTGGCGTGGAGTTAAAAGATAAAGAATCACACACAAAGTGGGAGTTGTCATTTTTGCTCTTTGCTGATGACACTGTGCTCTTGGGAGATTCTGAAGAGAAGTTGCAGAGGTTGGCGGATGAATTTGGTAGGGTATGTAAAAGAAGAAAATTGAAAGTGAATACAGGAAAGAGTAAGGTTATGAGGATAACAAAAAGATTAGGTGATGAAAGATTGGATATCAGATTGGAGGGAGAGAGTATGGAGGAGGTGAATGTATTCAGATATTTGGGAGTTGACATGTCAGCGGATGCGTCTATGAAAGACGTGAATCATAGAGGTGAATCATAGAATTGATGAGGGGAAAAGGGTGAGTGGTGCACTTAGGAGTCTGTGGAGACAAAGAACTTTGTCCTTAGAAGCAAAGAGGGAAATGTATGAGAGTATAGTTTTACCAACGCTCTTATATGGGTGTGAAGCATGGGTGATGAATGTTGCAGCGAGGAGAAGGCTGGAGGCAGTGGAGATGTCATGTCTGAGGGCAATGTGTGGTGTGAATATAATGCAGAGAATTCGTAGTTTGGAAGTTAGGAGGAGGTGCGGGATTACCAAAACTGTTGTCCAGAGGGCTGAGGAAGGGTTGTTGAGGTGGTTCGGACATGTAGAGAGAATGGAGCGAAACAGAATGACTTCAAGAGTGTATAAGTCTGTAGTGGAAGGAAGGTGGGGTAGGGGTCGGCCTAGGAAAGGTTGGAGGGAGGGGGTAAAGGAGGTTTTGTATGCGAGGGGCTTGGACTTCCAGCGGGCATGTGTGAGCGTGTTTGATAGGAGTGAATGGAGACAAATGGTTTTTAATACTTGACGTGCTGTTGGAGTGTGAGCAAAGTAACATTTATGAAGGGGTTCAGGGAAACCGGCAGGCCGGACTTGAGTCCTGGAGATGGGAAGTACAGTGTCTGCACTCTGAAGGAGGGGTGTTAATGTTGCAGTTTAAAAACTGTAGTGTAAAGCACCCTTCTGGCAAGACAGTGATGGAGTGAATGATGGTGAAAGTTTTTTTTTTTTCGGGCCACCCTGCCTTGGTGGGAATCGGCCAGTGTGTTAATATATATATATATAAATATATATATATATATATATATATATATATATATATATATATATATATATATATATATATATATATATATAAATATATATATATATATATATGTATAGTTGAGGAAGCCTAGAGAACGGAAGGATTTAACAGTTAAAAGTAAGAGAGAGTAATTAAATGGAGAGTTAGAGGTATCAGGAAGATGGAGAGAATATTTTGAGGAATTGTTATATGTTAATGAAGATAGGGAAGCTGTGATATCGTGGATAAAGGAAGGAGGAATAACATCTTGTAGGGGTGACGAGGAGTGAATTGTTAGTATGTGGAAGTTTGTGAGGCAGTGAGTAGAATAAAAGGGGGGTAAGGCAGCTGGGATTGATGGGATAGAGATAGAAATGTTAAAACCAGGTGAGGATACAGTTCTGGAGTGGTTAGTGCTATTATTTAATAAATGTATGGAAGAGGGTAAGGTACCTAGGGATTGGCATAGAACATGCATAATTCCTTTGTATAAAGGCAAAGGGGACAAAAGAGAGTGTAAAAATTGTAGGAGAATAAGTCTGTTGAGTATACCTGGTAAAGTGTATGGTAGAGTTATTATTGAAAGAATTAAGAGTAAGACAGAGAGTAGGATAGCAGATGAACAAGGAGGCTTTAGGAAAGGTAGGGGGTGTGTGGACCAGGTGTTTACAGTGAAACATATAAGTGAACAGTATTTAGATAAGGCTAAACGGGTTTTTGTGGCATTTATGGATTTGGGAAAGGCGTATGACAGGGTGGATAAGGGGGCAATATGGCAGATGTTGCAAATGTATGGAATAAGATGTAGATTATTGAAAGCGGTGAAAAGTTTTTACGAGGATAGTGAGGCTCCGGTTACAGTATGTAGGGAAGAGGGAGATTATTTCCCAGTAAAAGTAGGTCTTAGACAAAGATACGTCATGTCACCCTGGTTGTTCAATATATTTATAGGTGTGGTTGTAAGAGAAGTGAATGCTCGGGTGTTGGCAAGAGGTGTGGGGTTAAAAGATAAAGAATCTAACACAAAGTAAGAGTTGCCTTAGTGTTCTTTGCTGACGACACTGTGCTTTTGGGAGATTCCGAAGAGAAATTGAAAAGGTTGGTGGATGAATTTGGTAGAGTATGTAAAAGAAGAAAATTAAAAGTGAATATGGGAAAACGTAAAGTAATGAGTCCTGAAGATGTGAAGTACAATGTCTGCACTCAGTAGGAGGGGTGTTAATGTTGCAGTTTAAAAACTGTAGAGTAAGCGCAGCTCTGGCAAGACAGTGATGTAGTAAATGATGGTGAAAGTTTTTCTTTTACGGGCCACCCTGCCTTGGTGGGCCACCCTGCCTTGGTGGGCCACCCTGCCTTGGTGGGCCACCCTGCCTTGGTGAGCCTTGGTGGGCCACAGCCTTGATGTGTTGGTGGGCCACCCTGCCTTGGTGGGCCACCCTGCCTTGGTGAGAAACAGCCGATGTGTTAATTAAATATATATATATATATATATATATATATATATATATATATATATATATATATATATATATATATATATATATATATATATATATATATATCCTCCATGGGGAAGTGGAACAGAATTCTTCCTCCGTAAGCCATGCGTGTTGTAAGAGGCGACTAAAATGCCGGGAGCAAGGAGCTAGTAACCCGTTCTCCTGTATATATTACTAAATGTAAAAGGAGAAACTTTCGTTTTTCCTTTTGGGCCACCCTGCCTCGGTGGGATACGGCCGGTGTGTTGAAAGAAATGTATATATATATATATATATATATATATATATATATATATATATATATATATATATATATATATATATGCACACTAGACATCATACTCATACATAAACAAATACAAACCCACAAACAGACAATTATACTTGGTTGCATTACAGTTTTCTCAGTACTCTGCACTGATCCTTCTGATACACTCCTGGGACCACAGTGGTAGAGGCTCCCTGCCTCACCCTGCCCCCTGCCTCACCCTGCTCCCTGCCTCACCCTGCCCCCTGCCTCACCCTGCTCCCTGCCTCACCCTGCTCCCTGCCTCACTCTGCTCCCTGCCTCACTCTGCTCCCTGCCTCACCCTGCCCCCTGCCTCACTCTGCTCCCTGCCTCACCCTGCTCCCTGCCTCACCCTGCTCCCTGCCTCACCCTGCTCCCTGCCTCACTCTGCTCCCTGCCTTACTCTGCTCCCTGCCTCACCCTGCCCCCTGCCTCACCCTGCCCCCTGCCTCACCCTGCTCCCTGCCTCACCCTGCTCCCTGCCTCACCCTGCTCCCTGCCTCACCCTGCTCCCTGCATCACTCTGCTCCCTGCCTCACTCTGCTCCCTGCCTCACCCTGCCCCCTGCCTCACCCTGCCCCCTGCCTCACCCTGCTCCCTGCCTCACCCTGCTCCCTGCCTCACCCTGCTCCCTGCCTCACCCTGCTCCCTGCCTCACCCTGCTCCCTGCCTCACCCTGCGCCCTGCCTCACCCTGCTCCCCTGCCTCACCCTGCCCCCTGCCTCACCCTGCTCCCTGCCTCACCCTGCTCCCTGCCTCACCCTGCCCCCTGCCTCACCCTGCTCCCTGCCTCACCCTGCCCCCTGCCTCACCCTGCCCCCTGCCTCACCCTGCTCCCTGCCTCACCCTGCCCCCTGCCTCACCCTGCTCCCTGCCTCACCCTGCCCCCTGCCTCACCCTGCTCCCTGCCTCACCCTGCCCCCTGCCTCACCCTGCTCCCTGCCTCACCCTGCCCCCTGCCTCACCCTGCTCCCTGCCTCACCCTGCTCCCTGCCTCACCCTGCTCCCTGCCTCACCCTGCCCCCTGCCTCACCCTGCTCCCTGCCTCACCCTGCCCCCTGCCTCACCCTGCTCCCTGCCTCACCCTGCCCCCTGCCTCACCCTGCTCCCTGCCTCACCCTGCTCCCTGCCTCACCCTGCTCCCTGCCTCACCCTGCTCCCTGCCTCACCCTGCTCCCTGCCTCACCCTGCTCCCTGCCTCACCCTGCCCCCTGCCTCACCCTGCTCCCTGCCTCACCCTGCCCCCTGCCTCACCCTGCTCTGCCTCACCCTGCTCCCTGCCTCACCCTGCTCCCTGCCTCACCCTGCTGCCTCACCCTGCTCCCTGCCTCACCCTGCACCCTGCCTCACCCTGCTCCCTGCCTCACCCTGCTGCCCTGCTCCCTGCACCCTGCTCCCTGCCTCCCCCTGCTCCCTGCCTCACCCTGCCCCCTGCCTCACCCTGCTACTGCCTCACCCTGCTCCTGCACCCTGCCTCACGCTGCTCCCTGCCTCACCCTGCTCCCTGCCTCACCCTGCCCCCTGCCTCACCCTGCTCCCTGCCTCACCCTGCTCCCTGCCTCACCCGGCTCCCTGCCTCACCCCTGCTCCCTGCCTCACCCTGCTCCCTGCCTCACCCTGCTCCCTGCCTCACCCTGCCCCCTGCCTCACCCTGCTCCCTGCCTCACCCTGCTCCCTGCCTCACCCTGCCCCCTGCCTCACCCTGCCTCACCCTGCTCCCTGCCTCACCCTGCTCCCTGCCTCACCCTGCTCCCTGCCTCACCCTGCTCCCTGCCTCACCCTGCTCCCTGCCTCACCCTGCTCCCTGCCTCACCCTGCCCCCTGCCTCACCCTGCCCCCTGGCTCACCCTGCCCCCTGCCTCACCCTGCTCCCTGCCTCAACCTGCTCCCTGCCTCACCCTGCTCCCTGCCTCAACCTGCTCCCTGCCTCACCCTGCTCCCTGCCTCACGCTACTCCCTGCCTCACCCTGCTCCCTGCCTCACCCTGCCCCCTGCCTCACGCTGCTCCCTGCCTCACCCTGCTCCCTGCCTCACCCTGCTCCCTGCCTCACCCTGCTTCCTGCCTCACCCTGCTCCCTGCCTCACCCTGCTCCCTGCCTCACCCTGCTCCCTGCCTCACCCTGCTCCCTGCCTCACCCTGCTCCCTGCCTCACCCTGCCCCCTGCCTCACCCTGCTCCCTGCCTTACCCTGCTCCCTGCCTCACCCTGCTCCCTGCCTCACCCTGCTTCCTGCCTCACCCTGCTCCCTGCCTCACCCTGCTCCCTGCCTCACCCTGCTCCCTGCCTCACCCTGCTCCCTGCCTCACCCTGCTCCCTGCCTCACCCTGCTCCCTGCCTCACCCTGCTCCCTGCCTCACCCTGCTCCCTGCCTCACCCTGCTCCCTGCCTCACCCTGCTCCCTGCCTCACCCTGCTCCCTGCCTCACCCTGCTCCCTGCCTCACCCTGCTCCCTGCCTCACGCTGCTCCCTGCCTCAACCTGCTCCCTGCCTCACCCTGCTCCCTGCCTCACGCTCCTCCCTGCCTCACCCTGCTCCCTGCCTCACCCTGCTCCCTGCCTCACCCTGCTCCCTGCCTCGCCCTGCTCCCTGCGTCACCCTGACACTGACTCTCTCCCTGCCTCACCCTGCTCCCTGCCTCACGCGACTCCCTGCCTCACCCTGCTCCCTGCCTCACCCTGCTCCCTGCCTCACCCTGCCCCCTGCCTCACCCTGCTCCCTGCCTCACCCTGCTCCCTGCCTCACCCTGCTCCCTGCCTCACCCTGCTCCCTGCCTCACCCTGCTCCCTGCCTCACCCTGCTCCCTGCCTCACCCTGCTCCCTGCCTCACCCTGCCCCCTGCCTCACCCTGCTTCCTGCCTCACCCTGCTCCCTGCCTCACCCTGCTCCCTGCCTCACCCTGCTTCCTACCTCACCCTGCTCCCTGCCTCACCCTGCTCCCTGCCTCACCCTGCTCCCTGCCTCACCCTGCTCCCTGCCTCACCCTGCTCCCTGCCTCACCCTGCTCCCTGCCTCACCTTGCTCCCTGCCTCACCCTGCTCCCTGCCTCACCCTACTCCCTGCCTCACCCTGCTCCCTGCCTCACCCTGCTCCCTGCCTACCCCTGCTCCCTGCCTCATCCTGCTCCCTGCCTCACCCTGCTCCCTGCCTACCCCTGCTCCCTGCCTCACCCTACTCCCTGCCTCACCCGGCTCCCTGCCTCACCCTGCTCCCTGCCTCACCCTGCTCCCTGCCTCACCCTGCTCCCTGCCTCACCCTGCTCCCTGCCTCACCCTGCTCCCTGCGTCACCCTGCTCCCTGCTTCACCCTGCTCCCTGCCTCACCCTGCTCCCTGCGTCACCCTGCTCCCTGCGTCACCCTGCTCCCTGCCTCACCCTGCTCCCTGCCTCACCCTGCTCCCTGCCTCACCCTGCTCCCTGCCTCACCCTGCTCCCTGCGTCACCCTGCTCCCTGCCTCACCCTGCTCCCTGCCTCACCCTGCCCCCTGCCTCACCCTGCCTGGCTTGTGTGGATCAGTTTTTCAGCCACAAATCTCCCCAAAGTTTTGATTAATTTTGGGTGAGCGCGAGACTGGATTCCCACTGTGTACTGGTGGCAGCTACACTGTGTACTGGTGGCAGCTACACTGTGTACTGGTGGCAGCTACACTGTGTACTGGTGGCAGCTTCACTGTGTACTGGTGGCAGCTACACTGTGTACTGGTGGCAGCTACACTGTGTACTGGTGGCAGCTACACTGTGTACTGGTGGCAGCTACACTGTGTACTGGTGGCAGCTACACTGTGTACTGGTGGCAGCTACACTGTGTACTGGTGGCAGCTACACTGTGTATTGGTGGCACCTACACTGTGTACTGGTGGCAGCTGCACTGTGTACTGGTGGCAGCTACACTGTGTACTGGTGACAGCTACACTGTGTGCTGGTGGCAGCTACACTGTGTACTGGTGGCAGCTACACTGTGTACTGGTGGCAGCTACACTGTGTACTGGTGGCAGCTACACTGTGTACTATTGGCAGCTGCACTGTGTACTAGTGGAAGCTGCACTGTCTACTGGTGGAAGCTGCGCTGTGTACTGTTGGCAGCCCCACTGTGTACCGGCGGCACCCCCACTGTGTGCTGGTGGCACCCGCACTGTGTACTGGTGGCACCCACAATGTGTACTATTGGCAGCACCACTGTGTACTGATGGCAGCCCCGCTGTGTACTGGTGGCAGCTACACTGTGTACTGGTGGCAGCTGCACTGTGTACTGATCTCACCCCCGCTGTGTACTGGTGGCAGCTGCACTGTGTACTGCTGACAGTCCCACTGTGTCCTGGTGGCAGATGCCCTGTGTACTACTGGCAGTTTCACTGTGTACTGGTGGCAGCTACACTGTGTACTGGTGGCAGCTACACTGTGTACTGGTGGCAGCTACACTATGTACTGGTGGCAGCTACACTGTGTACTGGTGGCAGCTACACTGTGTACTGGTGGCAGCTACACTGTGTACTGGTGGCAGCTACACTGTGTACTGGTGGCAGCTACACTGTGTACTGGTGACAGCTACACAGTGTACTGGTAGCAGCTATACTGTGTACTGGTGGCCGCTACACTGTGTACTGGTGGCAGCTACACTGTATACTGGTGACAGCTACACTGTGTACTGGTGGCAGCTACACTGTGTACTGGTGGCCGCTACACTGTGTACTGGTGGCAGCTACACTGTATACCGGTGACAGCTACACTGTGTACTGGTGGCAGCTACACTGTGTACTGGTGGCAGCTACATTGTGTACTGGTGGCAGCTACACTGTGTACTGGTGACAGCTACACTGTGTACTGGTGGCAGCTACACTGTGTACTGGTGACAGCTACAGTGTGTACTGGTGACAGCTACACTGTGTACTGGTGACAGCTACACTGTGTACTGGTGGCAGCTACACTGTGTACTGGTGGCAGCTACACTGTGTACTGGTGACAGCTACACTGTGTACTGGTGACAGCTACACTGTGTACTGGTGGCAGCTACACTGTGTACTGGTGGCAGCTACACTGTGTACTGGTGACAGCTACACTGTGTACTGGTGGCAGCTACACTGTATACCGGTGACAGCTACACTGTGTACTGGTGGCAGCTACACTGTGTACTGGTGGCAGCTACATTGTGTACTGGTGGCAGCTACACTGTGTACTGGTGACAGCTACACTGTGTACTGGTGGCAGCTACACTGTGTACTGGTGACAGCTACAGTGTGTACTGGTGACAGCTACACTGTGTACTGGTGACAGCTACACTGTGTACTGGTGGCAGCTACACTGTGTACTGGTGGCAGCTACACTGTGTACTGGTGACAGCTACACTGTGTACTGGTGACAGCTACACTGTGTACTGGTGGCAGCTACACTGTGTACTGGTGGCAGCTACACTGTGTATTGGTGACAGCTACACTGTGTACTGGTGACAGCTACACTGTGTACTGGTGGCAGCTACACTGTGTACTGGTGACAGCTACACTGTGTACTGGTGGCAGCTACACTGTGTACTGGTGGCAGCTACACTGTGTACTGGTGACAGCTACACTGTGTACTGGTGGCAGCTACACTGTGTACTGGTGGCAGCTACACTGTGTACTGGTGACAGCTACACTGTGTACTGGTGGCAGCTACACTGTGTACTGGTGGCAGCTACACTGTGTACTGGTGACAGCTACACTATGTACTGGTGGCAGCTACACTGTGTACTGGTGGCAGCTACACTGTGTGCTGGTGACAGCTACACTGTGTACTGGTGGCAGCTACACTATGTACTGGTGGCAGCTACACTGTGTACTGGTGACAGCTACACTGTGTACTGGTGGCAGCTACACTGTGTACTGGTGGCAGCTACACTATGTACTGGTGGCAGCTACTCTGTGTATTGGTGACAGCTACACTATGTACTGGTGGCAGCTACACTGTGTACTGGTGGCAGCTACACTGTGTACTGGTGGCAGCTACACTGTGTATTGGTGACAGCTACACTGTGTACTGGTGACAGTATCTATAAAAGTATCTAAGGACGTTGATAAACCTATAAACCGCCATGAACCTTCATAAACCTTAAACAAACCTTTGATAAACCTTGATAAACCTTGATAAACTTTGATAAACCTTGATTAACCTTGATAAACCTTTAATAAACCTTTGTTAAACCTTTGATAGGCATTGATAAACCTTTAATAAACATTTGACAAACGTTTGTTAAGCCTTTAATAAATATTTGATTAACCTTCGATAAACCTTTAATTAACCTTTGGTAAACCTTGATTAGCCACTAATAAACCTTCATTAACCTTCAATAAATTTTGAAAACTCTTTGATATACCTTGATAAACCTTTAATAAACATTGATAAACGTTTAATAAACCTTGATAAACCTTCAATAGGCCTTTAATACACTTTGATAAACCTTGATTAAACTTTAAAAAAAACTTTAATAAACCTTGTAAAATCTTTAATAAAATTTGATAAACCTTTTATAAGCCTCTGATAAACCTTTAATAAACATTGATAAGCCTTTAATAAACATTGATAAACCTTTAATAAACATTTATGAACCTTTAATTTTAATAAACCTTTCATAAACTTGATAAACCTTTAACAATCCTTGATAAGCCTTCAATAAACATTGACAAACCTTTAGTAAACCTCTGATAAAGCTTTAATAAACCTTGATAAACCTTTAATAAACCTATGATAAATCTTTAATAAACTTTGGTAAACCTTTAATGAACCTATGATAAACCTTTAATAAACCTTGGTAAACCTTTAATAATCCTTGGTAAACCTTTAGTAAACCTTGATAAACTTATGATAAACCTTGATAAACCTTAATAAACCTTAATAAACCTCTAATAAACCATAGATAAACCTTGATAAACGCTTCTTGGTGTTTCCCCTTCATCACTGGCGCTCGTGTGGTATTTAGGTCCAGTTTCAATAGACAGTTTAATTACGTAGGGTTTATTCTACGTGAAATCCATCAGTGCTTAGAGCTAGTCACGTGATCAGGGGGTTGTGTGTCCTCCCTAAATCCTCCCCTCCTTCCCTTAATCCCTAACCCCCTCCCCCCACATCCCTACTCCCGTGTCTCTTAATCCTCTTTGTGTTCGTTGATTTGATAACTGTAAATGATTTGTGAGGATGATACAAACTGGTTGAATGATGTATTGTGGGACACCCACCACACTCTTATCTTATGATATCTTTATGGTCCATCTTATATTTCATTTTTGTAGTCTACCTTTATACTTTAAGTTTGAAGTCTATACTTTGTTTCTAGTCTACCTTTATAGTTTATGAACCACTGTGTAGAGCTAGTTAACTCTGTGGCACTAGAAGAATGCTCTAGGCACATAGCACTAAGGAAAACAGAAGAGATGTCAGCTAAAGAGAGAGAGAGAGACAGAGAGAGACGCTCCCTCTAGAGGCGAAGACGAAGAATCATAGAGCTTCTTAAGGTTGGTGGAGTGTCTAAAGTGCGCAAGGAAGCACTGGCTGGCCTACCAGAAGATACTGATCTTAAATTGAAATAATCGTACAAAGTCCAGAAAAGACACAGTTAAAAAGCATTTAATGAAAACAAGAAAATGCAAAATACTGCATCTCGTATGGAAAGTTCAGGGCAAGACGGACATCCAGTATCAGGATCTTGCTGGAACTGACGCTAATGACAGAAAAAAAAAGAGTGACATACTGAAGTCTCATTATGAGTGTTTAATGAGCCGTTAACCAGATTAAAGGTTGACAATGTTAACGATTCTTTTCTCATGGACGAAACTCAAAACTTTGCCAACAACTGCAAAATTTCCGACATAACCCTAACACTTCGAAAAAGCTAACCACATGGCTTCACAAAAATTGGACAACCCAGCGCGACCTGGGTTTAGAGCAGGTGGCTCCTGCCTCTCACAGCACCTGGATCACTACGATGTGGATCTGGATACAACAGAAACTATGCCGATGTAGTTTACACAGACTTTGCAAAAGCCTTCGACAGGTAAAACCATGATGTAATAACACAAAATACGTTTAAAATAAATAACTGGAAAATAACTGGTAAATCAAGAGAGAAGCTGTTAAACTGGAAAGCTCTGTTCCCCAAGGCACAGTACTCGCCCCCCATCATTTCCTCAGCTTCATATCTGACACAGACAGGAACAGCATCTTATCTTCCTTTGTGGACAATACTAGAATCTGCGTGAGAGTGACATCTATTGAGGACACTGCAAATCTCTAAGCTGATGTAAACAAAGTCTTCCACTGGTTCACAGAAAACAATATAATGTTTAGTGAGAATAATTGTCATTTAATCTGTTATGGAAAAAATGAGGAAATAAAAGCTAAACTGGAATGTAAAACTAACCACTCAATAGAAAAATAAAGTAACGTGCAGGACTTGGGAGTGACAATACCAGAGGATCTCACATTCAAGCAACTCACCATTTTCAACAATCACCTTCAAGGATCACAACAATGTCATTATCACATCCACGAAGAAAATGGTAGGATAACAAGAACCTTCAAAGGAAGCAGTACCAAGGTAATGATGATCCTCTTTAAGTCACTTGTTCTCTCGAGGCTGGAGTACTAACACCCCCTTGCAAGGCAGCAATATTTCAGATCCAAAGAATGTGCAGAGGCGTCACTGCTTGTACAAGTACAGTCAAGCGCCTCCATTACTGGGGACGTTCAAAGTCCGTTGATTTATACTCCCTGGAACTCAGGCGAGAACGATATATTGTGATGTAGTTCAACTTGGCTTGTAAGGTCTCTGTAGGGAGACCTAATTTAACCAATTACATGGTCACACCTTGCCTTAGCAAAACATCACATCATAATTTACACCTGACAAATCCTAGAGGGACTGATCTCGTACTTGCACACGGATATCACTCCTAAAAAGCAAGAGGCTCGACAGATAAGAGTGTCGTGAGAATAAAAACAGATGACACAATAAATGTAAGAGGCCCAAGGCTTTTCAACAGCCTCCCTTCATACACAAGAGGAGTTACCAAGAGACCTCTTGATGTATTCAAGAGAAAACATGATAATTTACTCAAGTCAGCTCCTGATTAACCAGGCTGTGATGTACACGTCGGACTGCATGTTAACATCTCATCCATCAGCTGGTGATGTTAGTAACATCTGATCCATCAGCTGGTGATGTTATTACCATCTGATCCATCAGCTGGTAATGTTAGTACCATCTGATCCATCAGCTGGTAATGTTAGTACCATCTGATCCATCAGCTGGTGATGTTTACACATTTTATTGTTCAGGAAATAATCAGTTTATAAACATAATTAATTATGTAAAACTGACTAAACATTGAGACTAATTACTTTAAACACCGATTGAATATTTAATTATATTGTCTCTTAGATATATAACACACACACACACACACACACACACACACACACATACACACACGCACATACACGCACACACACACACACAAACACACACGCACACACGCACACACACACACACACACACACACACACGCACACACACACACACACACACACACGCACGCACACACACACACACACACACACACACACACACACACACACGCACACACACACACACACACACACACACACACACACACACACACACACACACACACACACGCGCACACACGCACACACACACACACACACACACACACGCACACACACACACACACACACACACACACACACACACGCACACACACACACACACACACACACACACACACACACACACACACACACACACACACACACACACACACACACACACACACACACACACACACACACACGCACACACACACACACGCACACACACACACACACACACACACACACACACACACACACACACACACACACACACACACACACACACACACACACACACACACACACACACACACACACACACACACACACACACGCACACACACACACACAAACACACACACACACACGCACACACACACACACACACACACACGCACACACACACACACACACACACACACACACACACACGCACACACACACACACAAACACACACACACACACACGCACACACACACACACACACACTCACACACACACACACACACGCACACACACACACACACACACACACACACACACACACACACACGCACACACACACACACACACACACACACACACACGCACACACACACACACACACACACACACACACACACACACACACACACACACACACACACACACACACACACACACACACACACACACACACACACACACACGCACACACACACACACACACA
>NC_091317.1:20839146-20844146 GCF_038502225.1 Cherax quadricarinatus
AATAACGGCGAAGGTTTGAAGCCGACCTGAAGAGGCGTTCTCAAAGTTATCCGATGAGTTTAACTAACTGTAGTTATCCGATGGGTATAACTGTAATTATCCCCTTTCAAGGTATAACTAACTCTAGTTAACAAAGTTAGATAACCATAACTACCACTTGTTATAACTGTTAACAAAGTTAGATAACCATAACTACCACTCGTTATAACTGTTAACAAAGTTAGATAACCATAACTACCACTTGTTATAACTGTTAACAAAGTTAGATAACCATAACTACCACTTGTTATAACTGTTAATAAAGTTAGATAACCATAACTACCACTTGTTATAACTGTTAACAAAGTTAGATAACCATAACTACCACTTGTTATAACTGTTAACAAAGTTAGATAACCATAACTACCACTTGTTATAACTGTTAACAAAGTTAGATAACCATAACTACCACTTGTTATAACTGTTAACAAAGTTAGATAACCATAACTACCACTTGTTATAACTGTTAACAAAGTTAGATAACCATAACTACCACTTGTTATAACTGTTAACAAAGTTAGATAACCATAACTACCACTTGTTATAACTGTTAACAAAGTTAGATAACCATAACTACCACTTGTTATAACTGTTAACAAAGTTAGATAACCATAACTACCACTTGTTATAACTTGACAAAGTTAGATAACCATAACTACCACTTGTTATAACTGTTAACAAAGTTAGATAACCATAACTACCACTCGTTATAACTGTTAACAAAGTTTTAAACATAATAATTAACATGTGTTAAAACATTTAACCATAAAAAAATCGCATCACAAACACCAAGAAACATCCATAATTAACAAGCTAATTAACCTCTAATTAACACGCTAATTAACACCTAACTGCGTTATTTCTAAAAAATAAAAACGTTATTAATTCTCCAGTTAATAACTGTGTTACACTGTCGTAAATCTACCCTCCCCCCCTCTCAAAAATTATATATATATATATATATATATATATATATATATATATATATATATATATATATATATATATATATATATATATATATATATACACACACACAGGCGTCCAGTGTCCCAATAAGTTTTTAAATTAAATAAATTCAATCCGGCCGGGCGCTAAATTTTTTTTTTTTTTTTTTTTTTTGGCCGAGTGTTATAAAATATTTTAAAAATTTGCAGCAAAATGATCATTGAGAGGGGGGGTCTTTTGAGAGCGCGGGGGGGGACCCCCTGAACCCCTCCCCGGCCGTTATTCATCCCATTCATCGCGCATCAGATGAGTATCACCAGCGGTCCAGTCTTTCACGCTGGACCACCGCTGTTTCGCGGGTTATTTGAGTAAATAACGCGGGAAACACTCATTTTCGTGAGTTATTTGAGTGAATAACGCGGGAAACACGCATTTTCGTGAGTTATTTGAGTAAATAACGCGGGAAACACTCATTTTCGTGAGTTATTTGAGTGAATAACGCGGGAAACACGCATTTTCGTGAGTTATTTGAGTAAATAACGCGGGAAACACGCATATTCGTGAGTTATTTGAGTGAATAACGCAGGAAACACGCATTTTCGTGAGTTATTTGAGTAAATAACGCGGGAAACACGCATATTCGTGAGTTATTTGAGTAAATAACGCAGGAAACACGCATTTTCGTGAGTTATTTGAGTAAATAACGCGAGAAACACGCATATTCGTGAGTTATTTGAGTGAATAACGCGGGAAACACGCATTTTCGTGAGTTATTTGAGTAAATAACGCGGGAAACACGCATTTTCGTGAGTTGAGTAAATAACGCGGGAAACACACATATTCGTGTGTTATTTGAATGAATAACGCGGGAAACACGCATATTCGTGAGTTATTTGAATAAATAACGCGGGAAACACGCATATTCGTGAGTTATTTGAATAAATAACGCGGGAAACACGCATATTCGTGAGTCATTTGAGTGAATAACGCGGGAAACACACATATTCGTGAGTTATTTTAATAAATAACGCAGGAAACACGCATATTCGTGAGTTATCTGAATAAATAACGCGGGAAACACGCATATTCGTGAGTCATTTGAGTGAATAACGCGGGAAACACGCATATTCGTGAGTTATTTGATTAAATAACGCGGGAAACTCGCATATTCGTGAGTTATTTGAGTAAATAACGCGGGAAACACAGACATTATGGCGCCAACGGACGTCAACACTTCACAAGGAAAACGTTTATTTTCTTGGTGTCCTCCTCTCCACCTCCCACTCCTCCCCTCCTACTAAACTATTATTCTCCCCCCTCTCTCTTCCCCTCCCCCAGTCGCCTCCAACAAGCCCTCTCCCCAACACCAACACTCCTCTCAATACTCTCCCTCACAACCTACCTTCCTCCCCCTTCCCTACCACCTTCCCCCTCCCCTCCTCTTCACCACATTATCCAATACTCTTTTTTCACTCTTTGTAACTCTCTCAGTTCCCCCTTCCCCGCAGTCGCCCCCCCCTCCACCATCACCACCATCCTCACCTTCACTGCCACGGTCACCACCATCATTGTTACAGTCAGCATCACACCATCACCACAACACTAAATTCATAATAATAATAATAATAATAATAATAATAATAATAATAATAATAATAATAATAATAATAATAATAATAATATATAATTATTATTATTATTATTATTATTATTATTATTATTATTATTATTATTATCATTGTTGTTATAGTGAGCAGTAGATGAATCATTCAGAATAGGATGTAACTGTCTGCTGAGTGATGATCTTGTGCAGGTGTAGTGGGCGTAAAACCTCGGTCAAGCACCTAAGTTACTGAGAGCACCTGGCATCCCTAGAACTATATTCCTTAGATCGTAGGCGAGAAAGACACAGTCATAATCTACTCCTGGAAGATACTGGACGGATTGGTCCAAAATCTGCACATCGAAATGATCAGACGTGCGCAGGATCTCTCCAATGAGGAGTATACTGAGGAAGAACTCAATAAGTGTGTAGGGACCACGACTCTTCAGCACTATTCGTGCATAAGGGGAATTACCAACAACTCTCCCTGATCATCTGGGTTGTAATGTATACGTTGGACTGCGGGCGGCAGGCACTAACAGCTTGATAGATCAAGCCAGCAACCAGGAGGCCTGGTCTGAGACCACATCGCTGGAGCGGTGACCTCCGGAAACAACTAAAGGTAACCAGGAAAACAATCGTCTCTGTTGATCTTGTGTGTAGGATCTGAGACTCTCTGTTGTCTGTGTTGCCTCTGTTGCCCTTGTTGCCTCTGTTGCCCGTGTTGCCTCTGTTGCCCTTGTTACTTCTGTTGCCTCTGTTGTCCTTGTTACCTCTGTTCCCTCTGTTGCCCTTGTTACCTCTGTTGCCTCTGTTGCCCTTGTTACCTCTGTTGCCCTTGTTACCTCTGTTGCCCTTCTTGCTTCTGTTGCCTCTGTTGCCCTTGTTACCTCTGTTGCCCTTGTTGCCTCTGTTGCCCTTCTTGCCTCTGTTGCCCTTGTTGCCTCTGTTGCCTCTGTTGCCCTTGTTGCCTCTGTTGCCCTTGTTACCTCTGTTGCCCTTCTTGCCTCTGTTGCCTCTGTTGCCCTTGTTACCTCTGTTGCGCTTGTTACCTCTGTTGCCCTTCTTGCTTCTGTTGCCTCTGTTGCCCTTGTTACCTCTGTTGCCCTTGTTGCCTCTGTTGCCCTTCTTGCCTCTGTTGCCCTTGTTGCCTCTGTTGCCTCTGTTGCCCTTGTTGCCTCTGTTGCCCTTGTTACCTCTGTTGCCCTTCTTGCCTCTGTTGCCTCTGTTGCCCTTGTTACCTCTGTTGCCCTTGTTACCTCTGTTGCCCTTCTTGCCTCTGTTGCCTCTGTTGCCCTTGTTACCTCTGTTGCCCTTGTTGCCTCTGTTGCCCTTCTTGCCTCTGTTGCCCTTGTTACCTCTGTTGCCCTTGTTGTCTCTGTTGCCCTTCTTGCCTCTGTTGCCTCTGTTGCCCTTGTTGCCTCTGTTGCCATCGTTACCTCTGTTGCCCTTCTTGCTTCTGTTGCCTCTGTTGCCCTTGTTACCTCTGTTGCCCTTGTTACCTCTGTTGCCCTTCTTGCCTCTGTTGCCCTTCTTGCCTCTGTTGCCCTTCTTGCCTCTGTTGCCCTTGTTGCCTCTGTTGCCCTTGTTACCTCTGTTGCCCTTGTTACCTCTGTTGCCCTTCTTGCCTCTGTTGCCCTTGTTACCTCTGTTGCCCTTCTTGCCTCTGTTGCCCTTGTTGCCTCTGTTGCCCTTCTTGCCTCTGTTGCCCTTGTTGCCTCTGTTGCCCTTGTTGCCTCTGTTGCCCTTGTTACCTCTGTTGCCCTTGTTGCCTCTGTTGCCCTTCTTGCCTCTGTTGCCCTTGTTGCCTCTGTTGCCCTTGTTGCCTCTGTTGCCCTTCTTGCCTCTGTTGCCCTTGTTACCTCTGTTGCCCTTCTTGCCTCTGTTGCCCTTCTTGCCTCTGTTGCCCTTGTTGCCTCTGTTGCCCTTGTTGCCTCTGTTGCCCTTGTTACCTCTGTTGCCCTTCTTGCCTCTGTTGCCCTTGTTGCCTCTGTTGCCCTTCTTGCCTCTGTTGCCCTTGTTG
Source organism: Cherax quadricarinatus (assembly GCF_038502225.1). Taxonomy (NCBI): domain Eukaryota; kingdom Metazoa; phylum Arthropoda; class Malacostraca; order Decapoda; family Parastacidae; genus Cherax; species Cherax quadricarinatus. The sequence continues at coordinate 20,843,760 of NC_091317.1, forward strand.
CCTCTGTTGCCCTTGTTACCTCTGTTGCCCTTGTTACCTCTGTTGCTCTTCTTGCCTCGGTTGCCCTTGTTACCTCTGTTGCCCTTCTTGCCTCTGTTGAACTTGTTGCCTCTGTTGCCCTTCTTGCCTCTGTTGCCCTTGTTGCCTCTGTTGCCCTTGTTGCCTCTGTTGCCCTTGTTACCTCTGTTGCCCTTGTTACCTCTGTTGCCCTTGTTGCCTCTGTTGCCCTTGTTACCTCTGTTGCCCTTGTTGCCTCTGTTGCCCTTGTTGCCTCTGTTGCCCTTCTTGCCTCTGTTGCCCTTGTTGCCTCTGTTGCCCTTCTTGCCTCTGTTGCCCTTGTTGCCTATGTTGCCCTTGTTACCTCTGTTGCCCTTGTTACCTCTGTTG
>NC_091317.1:20849146-20871646 GCF_038502225.1 Cherax quadricarinatus
TAGTGTGTAGTGGGGAGGTGTTGTGGTGGGGAGGTGTTGTAGTGCGGAGGTGTTGTAGTGCGGAGGTGTTCTGGTGGGGAGGTATTGTAGTGGGGAGTTGTTGTGTTATAGCGGAGAGGTGCTGTGTTATAGCGGAGAGGTGCTGTGTTATAGCGGAGAGGTGCTGTGTTATAGCGGAGAGGTGCTGTGTTATAGTGGAGAGGTGCTGTGTTATAGCGGGGAGGTGCTGTGTTATAGCGGGGAGGTGCTGTGTTATAGCGGAGAGGTGCTGTGTTATAGTGGAGAGGTGCTGTGTTATAGCGGGGAGGTGCTGTGTTATAGCGGGGAGGTGCTGTGTTATAGCGGGGAGGTGCTGTGTTATAGCGGAGAGGTGCTGTGTTATAGCGGAGAGGTGCTGTGTTATAGCGGAGAGGTGCTGTGTTATAGCGGGGAGTTGTTGTGTTATAGCGGAGAGGTGCTGTGTTATAGTGGAGAGGTGCTGTGTTATAGCGGGGAGGTGCTGTGTTATAGCGGGGAGGTGCTGTGTTATAGTGGAGAGGTGCTGTGTTATAGCGGGGAGTTGTGTTATAGTGGAGAGGTGCTGTGTTATAGCGGAGAGGTGCTGTGTTATAGCGGGGAGGTGCTGTGTTATAGTGGAGAGGTGCTGTGTTATAGCGGGGAGTTGTTGTGTTATAGTGGAGAGGTGCTGTGTTATAGCGGGGAGGTGCTGTGTTATAGTGGAGAGGTGCTGTGTTATAGCGGGGAGGTGCTGTGTTATAGCGGAGAGGTGCTGTGTTATAGTGGAGAGGTGCTGTGTTATAGCGGGGAGGTGCTGTGTTATAGCGGAGAGGTGCTGTGTTATAGCGGGGAGGTGCTGTGTTATAGCGGAGAGGTGCTGTGTTATAGTGGAGAGGTGCTGTGTTATAGCGGGGAGGTGCTGTGTTATAGTGGAGAGGTGCTGTGTTATAGCGGGGAGGTGCTGTGTTATAGCGGAGAGGTGCTGTGTTATAGTGGAGAGGTGCTGTGTTATAGCGGGGAGGTGCTGTGTTATAGCGGAGAGGTGCTGTGTTATAGCGGGGAGGTGCTGTGTTATAGCTGGGAGGTGCTGTGTTATAGCGGAGAGGTGCTGTGTTATAGCGGAGAGGTGCTGTGTTATAGCGGGGAGGTGCTGTGTTATAGCGGAGAGGTGCTGTGTTATAGCGGGGAGTTGTTGTGTTATAGCGGAGAGGTGCTGTGTTATAGCGGGGAGGTGCTGTGTTATAGCGGGAGGTGTGTTATAGCGGGGAGGTGCTGTGTTATAGCGGGGAGGTGTGTTATAGCGGAGAGGTGCTGTGTTATAGCGGAGGGGTGCTGTGTTATAGCGGAGAGGTGCTGTGTTATAGCGGGGAGGTGTGTTATAGCGGAGAGGTGCTGTGTTATAGCGGAGAGGTGCTGTGTTATAGCGGAGAGGTGCTGTGTTATAGCGGGGAGGTGCTGTGTTATAGCGGGGAGGTGCTGTGTTATAGCTGGGAGGTGTTGTGTTATAGCGGGGATGTGCTGTGTTATAGCTGGGAGGTGTTGTGTTATAGCGGGGAGGTGCTGTGTTATAGCAGGGAGTTGTTGTGTTATAGCGGGGAGGTGCTGTGTTATAGCGGGGAGGTGCTGTGTTATAGCGGAGAGGTGCTGTGTTATAGCGGAGAGGTGCTGTGTTATAGCGGGGAGGTGTGTTATAGCGGGGAGGTGCTATGTTATAGCGGGGAGGTGTTGTGTTATAGCGGGGAGGTGCTATGTTATAGCGGGGAGGTGTTGTGTTATAGCGGGGAGGTGCTATGTTATAGCGGGGAGGTGTTGTGTTATAGCGGGGAGGTGCTATGTTATAGCGGGGAGGTGTTGTGTTATAGCGGGGAGGTGCTATGTTATAGCGGGGAGGTGTTGTGTTATAGCGGGGAGGTGCTATGTTATAGCGGGCGAAGTGGATATATGACGGGCATGAAGGTTGAGACAGTCTTCCCCTCACGATGGACAAACATCAGTTACCAACTCTCGTAAAATATTCTTAGTATTGCACTGAACATCAGTATTCCACTATAAATATCTGGAAAGTGAATACAGCTGATTTAATCCATTGAGTTAAAGCACTAAATTATAATGAGAAATGGATCTGATACTAGATATCTGGGAAGATACCACTCAAGATATTTGATACAAGGGAATACAATAAATTGAACCTAAACCACTATTTACATACAATATAAAATTAAAATGACTGCCACTCACCTGGCTTCAGCTGTGTCCCCAGCAAAGGCTGACCAATGAATCTCTCTCTCTCTCTCTTTCTCTCTTCACTTCTTCCTTGACACTATAAAGGCTTCTATTTCCCGTTTTCCCATGAGACCTCCACTATGTGTTTGTTGAGGGAGATGAGGATGCCGTCCACAGGCAGGTGACAGAGATCAGTACTTCTGAATCACTACTCTTGTAAACAAGAGAGAGTCTCAAGACGTCACATATCTCTTTCTCCCCGTTTTGAAATAGGTAATGATTAGGACCCTCATACATTAGGTCACGGGAGCAGTTCCAGGGTCTCCTCATTCCACAAAAATAACACCTTCCTCCGGCAGGTCAAAGATAGGCTTAGAAACATCTGCAAATTGTATCCTTTTTCACCACTTGTCACCTCTGCGACTTTGTTCTCAATAAATTTCAGCTGCCGCTTGTTGGAGACTTCAGATAATATCTCTAAGTCATCGTGCAGACTCTCACTATCGTCTCTGGTATTTATTCTTTGCAGTAACTGAACATCATCCACGAACAGGAATACAGACACGTTCATGAATGTGATTTATCTTTATTCTGAACAGTACTGGTCCCAGGATGGATCCTGGTCCCAGGATGGATCCTGGTCCCAGGATGGATCCTGGTCCCAGGATGGATCCTGGTCCCAGGATGGATCCTGGTCTCAGGATGGATCCTGGTCCCAGGATGGATCCTGGTCTCAGGATGGATCCTGGTCCCAGGATGGATCCTGGTCCCAGGATGGATCCTGGTCCCAGGATGGATCCTGGTCCCAGGATGGATCCTGGTCCCAGGATGGATCCTGGTCCCAGGATGGATCCTGGTCCCAGGATGGATCCTGGTCTCAGGATGGATCCTGGTCTCAGGATGGATCCTGGTCTCAGGATGGATCCTGGTCCCAGGATGGATCCTGGTCCCAGGATGGATCCTGGTCTCAGGATGGATCCTGGTCTCAGGATGGATCCTGGTCCCAGGATGGATCCTGGTCCCAGGATGGATCCTGGTCCCAGGATGGATCCTGGTCCCAGGATGGATCCTGGTCCCAGGATGGATCCTGGTCCCAGGATGGATCCTGGTCCCAGGATGGATCCTGGTCCCAGGATGGATCCTGGTCCCAGGATGGATCCTGGTCTCAGGATGGATCCTGGTCTCAGGATGGATCCTGGTCTCAGGATGGATCCTGGTCCCAGGATGGATCCTGGTCCCAGGATGGATCCTGGTCCCAGGATGGATCCTGGTCCCAGGATGGATCCTGGTCCCAGGATGGATCCTGGTCCCAGGATGGATCCTGGTCCCAGGATGGATCCTGGGACCAGGATGGATCCTGGGACCAGGATGGATCCTGGTCCCAGGATGGATCCTGGTCCCAGGATGGATCCTGGTCCCAGGATGGATCCTGGTCCCAGGATGGATCCTGGTCCCAGGATGGATCCTGGGACCAGTATTCTTCAGAATAAAGATAATTCACAACAACAGCTGAGAATCTTTATTGTGGAAACGTTTCGCCGGTCATTGGTTTCTTCATTCTTCAATCACCTGCCCATGATAGTCTAATTTCACACCTCTCGTGCCATCACTCTTGATCCTACGAGGTGTCTGTCTTGCTGCTCCTGATCCTTCTAGTTAGGGAATAAAGTTGTTTCCACTGAAGTAATCATATGCCTTCTAACAGTGTAAGGAAAGCTAGTTCAACCACCTGTTTGATCACTGCTGCTCTAGGATAGACCTGCAGTTAGTGAGAAAAGATTTACTTTCTATAGAAATTTGTTGGCTGTCGTTGAGTGCTTCCTATCTATATCCTGAATTGAGCATGGAGACGACATAGGCTGCTTTCCAGCTTTCCAGCAAGTGTCGTGTCTACAACAACTTACGAACTTTCAATAGAGGTTGACACATTGTGCTGCTGCTGCTGCTGCTGCTGCTGCTGCTGTCCTTCCAGTTCTGCTGCTACTGCTGCCGCCCTGTTATTTCTGCTGCTCAGCTCCCGAAGAGAACCATAGTCAGGTGTCAATGTCCTTGCTGTGTCTGGTTCTCTTGGAACTTCATTACCTGTTGTGTTACTGCCCAGTGTCTGCTGTGTTCTCTCTCCTCTGCTTTCACCAGACGGTCGTTAAGCCACTCGCAGAACTTCACTGTCTTCTTGTGTGAACACTTGTGCCTCAAGTGGTAGTGTCCTCAGCTCACACACTGAGGGACCGGGGTTCGATCCCAGACAAGTGGAAGTATTTATTTATTTATTAACACATCGGCCGATTCCCACCAAGGCAGGGTGTCCCGAAAAAGAAAAACTTTCATCATCATTCACTCCATCACTGTCTTGCCAGAGGGATGCTTTACACTACAGTTATAAAACTGCAACATTAATAACCCTCCAAGTGGAAGTGTCTGGGTATATTTCCCTATACCTGCTGCCCCTTGTCACCTAGCATTAAGTAGGTACCTGGGTGTTAGCCAACTGGTGTGGGTCGCGTCCTGGGAGGCGAGGAAGGGAGAATAAAAGGCCCCACAATGGAAATAAGTCAGTCTGATGATGGCTTTATCGGGTTATCCTGTGTTACTAACTCTCCGGGATAATAATCCTAACCAAAATCTTCCTTACTGTCACTTGTTTCTTTATGGCTGTTGCCAGTTATAGCAACGTTAAACTGTAGATGTTGACAGTTGTAGATGTTTATAGTTGTAGATGTTTACAGTTGTAGATGTATAAGGTTATAGCTATGTACAGGTTTTAGCTATATACATGTACGGGTGTAGATATGTACAAGTGTAGATATGTACATGTGTAGATACGTACAAGTGTAGTTATGTACAGTTGTATATATGTACATGTATAGATATATACAGGTGTAGTTATGTACAGGTGTAGTTATGTACAGGTGTAGTTATGTACAGGTGTAGTTATGTACAGGTGTAGTTATGTACAGGTGTAGTTATGTACAGGTGTAGTTATGTACAGGTGTAGTTATGTACAGGTGTAGTTATATACAGGTGCAGGTGTGTAACATTGATGGGTGCAGGTGTGTAACATTGATGGGTGCAGGTGTGTAACATTGATGGGTGCATGTGTGTAACATTGATGGGTGCAGGTGTGTAACATTGATGGGTGCAGGTGTGTAACATTGATGGGTGCAGGTGTGTAACATTGATGGGTGCAGGTGTGTAACATTGATGGGTGCAGGTGTGTAACATTGATGGGTGCATGTGTGTAACATTGATGGGTGCAGGTGTGTAACATTGATGGGTGCAGGTGTGTAACATTGATGGGTGCATGTGTGTAACATTGATGGGTGCAGGTGTGTAACATTGATGGGTGCAGGTGTGTAACATTGATGGGTGCAGGTGTGTAGCATTGATGGGTGCAGGTGTGTAACATTGATGGGTGCAGGTGTGTAACATTGATGGGTGCAGGTGTGTAACATTGATGGGTGCAGGTGTGCTGTACCTACTGTTATCCTCCCATGTGATGCACCTTCTCATGTAGATCTCTGACTTGCTGTACACTACCCGGTAATTGTGTTGTGTTGTGTGTTGCCAGGTACTCCTGTGTTGCTGCCACCTGGTCATGGTGTTGTGTTGTGTGTTGCCAGGTACTCTTGTGTTGCTGCCACCTGGTCATGGTGTTGTGTTGTGTGTTGCCAGGTACTCTTGTGTTGCTGCCACCTGGTCATGGTGTTGTGTTGTGTGTTGCCAGGTACTCTTGTGTTGCTGCCACCTGGTCATGGTGTTATGTTGTGTGTTGCCAGGTACTCTTGTGTTGCTGCCACCTGGTCATGGTGTTGTGTGTTGCCAGGTACTCTTGTGTTGCTGCCACCTGGTCATGGTGTTGTGTTGTGTGTTGCCAGGTACTCCTGTGTTGCTGCCACCTGGTCATGGTGTTGTGTTGTGTGTTGCCAGGTACTCTTGTGTTGCTGCCACCTGGTCATGGTGTTGTGTTGTGTGTTGCCAGGTACTCTTGTGTTGCTGCCACCTGGTCATGGTGTTGTGTTGTGTGTTGCCAGGTACTCCTGTGTTGCTGCCACCTGGTCATGGTGTTGTGTTGTGTGTTGCCAGGTACTCTTGTGTTGCTGCCACCTGGTCATGGTGTTGTGTTGTGTGTTGCCAGGTACTCTTGTGTTGCTGCCACCTGGTCATGGTGTTGTGTTGTGTGTTGCCAGGTACTCTTGTGTTGCTGCCACCTGGTCATGGTGTTATGTTGTGTGTTGCCAGGTACTCTTGTGTTGCTGCCACCTGGTCATGGTGTTGTGTGTTGCCAGGTACTCTTGTGTTGCTGCCACCTGGTCATGGTGTTGTGTTGTGTTGCCAGGTACTCTTGTGTTGCTGCCACCTGGTCATGGTGTTGTGTTGTGTGTTGCCAGGTACTCTTGTGTTGCTGCCACCTGGTCATGGTGTTGTGTTGTGTGTTGCCAGGTACTCTTGTGTTGCTGCCACTTGGTCATGGTGTTGTGATGTGTGTTGCCAGGTACTCTTGTGTTGCTGCCACCTGGTCATGGTGTTGTGTTGTGTATTGCCAGGTACTCTTGTGTTGCTGCCACCTGGTCATGGTGTTGTGTGTTGCCAGGTACTCTTGTGTTGCTGCCACCTGGTCATGGTGTTGTGTTGTGTATTGCCAGGTACTCTTGTGTTGCTGCCACCTGGTCATGGTGTTGTGTTGTGTGTTGCCAGGTACTCTTGTGTTGCTGCCACCTGGTCATGGTGTTGTGTGTTGCCAGGTACTCTTGTGTTGCTGCCACCTGGTCATGGTGTTGTGTTGTGTATTGCCAGGTACTCTTGTGTTGCTGCCACCTGGTCATGGTGCTGTGTTGTGTATTGCCAGGTACTCTTGTGTTGCTGCCACCTGGTCATGGTGCTGTGTTGTGTATTGCCAGGTACTCTTGTGTTGCTGCCACCTGGTCATGGTGTTGTGTTGTGTGTTGCCAGGTACTCTTGTGTTGCTGCCACCTGGTCATGGTGTTGTGTTGTGTGTTGCCAGGTACTCTTGTGTTGCTGCCACCTGGTCATGGTGTTGTGTTGTGTGTTGCCAGGTACTCTTGTGTTGCTGCCACCTGGTCATGGTGTTGTGTTGTGTGTTGCCAGGTACTCTTGTGTTGCTGCCACCTGGTCATGGTCTTGTGTTGTGTATTGCCAGGTACTCTTGTGTTGCTGCCACCTGGTCATGGTGTTGTGTTGTGTGTTGCCAGGTACTCTTGTGTTGCTGCCACCTGGTCATGGTGTTGTGTTGTGTGTTGCCAGGTACTCCTGTGTTGCTGCCACCTGGTCATGGTGTTGTGTTGTGTGTTGCCAGGTACTCTTGTGTTGCTGCCACCTGGTCATGGTGTTGTGTTGTGTGTTGCCAGGTACTCTTGTGTTGCTGCCACTTGGTCATGGTGTTGTGTTGTGTGTTGCCTGGTACTCCTGTGTTGCTGCCACCTGGTCATGGTGTTGTGTTGTGTATTGCCAGGTACTCTTGTGTTGCTGCCACCTGGTCATGGTGCTGTGTTGTGTATTGCCAGGTACTCTTGTGTTGCTGCCACCTGGTCATGGTGCTGTGTTGTGTATTGCCAGGTACTCTTGTGTTGCTGCCACCTGGTCATGGTGTTGTGTGTTGCCAGGTACTCTTGTGTTGCTGCCACCTGGTCATGGTGCTGTGTTGTGTATTGCCAGGTACTCTTGTGTTGCTGCCACCTGGTCATGGTGCTGTGTTGTGTATTGCCAGGTACTCTTGTGTTGCTGCCACCTGGTCATGGTGTTGTGTGTTGCCAGGTACTCTTGTGTTGCTGCCACCTGGTCATGGTGTTGTGTGTTGCCAGGTACTCTTGTGTTGCTGCCACCTGGTCATGGTGTTGTGTGTTGCCAGGTACTCTTGTGTTGCTGCCACCACCACCTTGTGTCTCCTTGGTCGTTCTCCTCGCTCCTTCCTGTTCCTCTTAACTTGTATCAGTTTCTTATTAAGAGGCTCTCACAGCCTGACGGGTCACAGACAAACAGCAATAGCAGACGGAGGATCGAGGCTACACACACACCCGTCCCAGCACTGAATGATTCTCCTCATACCTTTACGCTTAAAGAAATACAGAACTGAAATTCCTTATTTAGCGGAGCTTTTGTAAATAACAGTTTGTAAATTGGCGGTTTTTTAAGTTGGTGGGAAGAGTAAACTGGGACTCTAATACCACTTATTATATTTGAAACTGACGAGCCATTGTTTTGTATCTTCTATGGTCTCTTATACTGTGTTATAGCTCAGTTTATTGTAGTGTGTGTGTGTGTGTGTGTGTGTGTGTGTGTGTGTGTGTGTGTGTGTGTGTGTGTGTATGTGTGTGTGTGTGTGTGTGTGTGTGTGTGTGTGTGTGTGTGTGTGTGTGTGTGTGTGTGTGTGTGTGTATGTGTGTGTGTGTGTGTGTGTGTGTGTGTGTGTGTGTGTGTGTGTGTGTGTGTGTGTGTGTGTGTGTGTGTGTGTGTGTGTGTGTGTGTGTGTGTGTGTGTGTGTGTGTGTGTGTGTGTGTGTGTGTGTGTGTGTGTGTGTGTGTGTGTGTGTGTGTGTGTGTGTGTGTGTGTGTGTGTGTGTGTGTGTGTGTGTGTGTGTGTGTGTGTGTGTGTGTGTGTGTGTGTGTGTGTGTGTGTGTGTGTGTGTGTGTGTGTGTGTGTGTGTGTGTGTGTGTGTGTGTGTGTGTGTGTGTGTGTGTGTGTGTGTGTGTGTGTGTGTGTGTGTGTGTGTGTGTGTGTGTGTGTGTGTGTGTGTGTGTGTGTGTGTGTGTGTGTGTGTGTGTGTGTGTGTGTGTGTGTGTGTGTGTGTGTGTGTGTGTGTGTGTGTGTGTGTGTGTGTGTGTGTGTGTGTGTGTGTGTGTGTGTGTGTGTGTGTGTGTGTGTGTGTGTGTGTGTGTGTGTGTGTGTGTGTGTGTGTGTGTGTGTGTGTGTGTGTGTGTGTGTGTGTGTGTGTGTGTGTGTGTGTGTGTGTGTGTGTGTGTGTGTGTGTGTGTGTGTGTGTGTGTGTGTGTGTGTGTGTGTGTGTGTGTGTGTGTGTGTGTGTGTGTGTGTGTGTGTGTGTGTGTGTGTGTGTGTGTGTGTGTGTGTGTGTGTGTGTGTGTGTGTGTGTGTGTGTGTGTGTGTGTGTGTGTGTGTGTGTGTGTGTGTGTGTGTGTGTGTGTGTGTGTGTGTGTGTGTGTGTGTGTGTGTGTGTGTGTGTGTGTGTGTGTGTGTGTGTGTGTGTGTGTGTGTGTGTGTGTGTGTGTGTGTGTGTGTGTGTGTGTGTGTGTGTGTGTGTGTGTGTGTGTGTGTGTGTGTGTGTGTGTGTGTGTGTGTGTGTGTATGTGTGTGTGTGTGTGTGTATGTGTGTGTGTGTGTGTGTGTGTGTGTGTGTGTGTGTGTGTGTGTGTGTGTGTGTGTGTGTGTGTGTGTGTGTGTGTGTGTGTGTGTGTGTGTGTGTGTGTGTGTGTGTGTGTGTGTGTGTGTGTGTGTGTGTGTGTGTGTGTGTGTGTGTGTGTGTGTGTGTGTGTGTGTGTGTGTGTGTGTGTGTGTGTGTGTGTGTGTGTGTGTGTGTGTGTGTGTGTGTGTGTGTGTGTGTGTGTGTGTGTGTGTGTGTGTGTGTGTGTGTGTGTGTGTGTGTGTGTGTGTGTGTGTGTGTGTGTGTGTGTGTGTGTGTGTGTGTGTGTGTGTGTGTGTGTGTGTGTGTGTGTGTGTGTGTGTGTGTGTGTGTGTGTGTGTGTGTGTGTGTGTGTGTGTGTGTGTGTGTGTGTGTGTGTGTGTGCATCATCACTCTAGTTATTCATACGGTTCCTGTGTGCTGGAGTTTTAACTTTTACGTTCATTCCTGACGTATGTACCACAAAAGGTGGCGGTCCAGCGTGCGTTTGAAGATGTATATTTTGCTCACATTTGATCACTGGCGTCCAAATAAAATTCTAACTCTCATTTTTTTCCCCTTTTTTTATGCCTTTGGTAACCCCGTCAACAAAGTGAGGAGAGTAGAGACTGGTTATTATGTGTCGTAGAGTGACCAGCCTCTGCTTCACTCTGAGTAGTGTCAGGCAAGTGTGTCATGTTGCAAGGTGGAGTGAGGCAAGTGTGTCATGTTGCAAGGTTGTGTGAGGCAAGTGTGTGATGTTGCAAGGTTGTGTGAGGCAAGTGTGTGATGTTGCAAGGTTGTGTGAGGCAAGTGTGTGATGTTGCAAGGTTGTGTGAAGCAAGTGTGTGATGTTGCAAGGTTGTGTGAGGCAAGTGTGTGATGTTGCAAGGTGGAGTGAGGCAAGTGTGTAATGTTGCAAGGTGGAGTGAGGCAAGTGTGTGATGTTGCAAGGTGGAGTGAGGCAAGTGTGTGATGTTGCAAGGTTGTGTGAGGCAAGTGTGTGATGTTGCAAGGTGGAGTGAGGCAAGTGTGTGATGTTGCAAGGTTGTGTGAGGCAAGTGTGTGATGTTGCAAGGTTGTGTGAGGCAAGTGTGTGATGTTGCAAGGTGGAGTGAGGCAAGTGTGTCATGTTGCAAGGTGGAGTGAGGCAAGTGTGTGATGTTGCAAGGTTGTGTGAGGCAAGTGTGTCATGTTGCAAGGTGGAGTGAGGCAAGTGTGTGATGTTGCAAGGTTGTGTGAGGCAAGTGTGTGATGTTGCAAGGTGGAGTGAGGCAAGTGTGTAATGTTGCAAGGTGGAGTGAGGCAAGTGTGTAATGTTGCAAGGTGGATTGAGGCAAGTGTGCGATGTTGCAAGGTGGAGTGAGGCAAGTGTGTGATGTTGCAAGGTTGTGTGAGGCAAGTGTGTGATGTTGCAAGGTGGATTGAGGCAAGTGTGTGATGTTGCAAGGTGGAGTGAGGCAAGTGTGTGATGTTGCAAGGTTGTGTGAGGCAAGTGTGTGATGTTGCAAGGTTGTGTGAGGCAAGTGTGTGATGTTGCAAGGTGGAGTGAGGAAAGTGTGTAATGTTGCAAGGTGGAGTGAGGCAAGTGTGTAATGTTGCAAGGTGGAGTGAGGCAAGTGTGTAATGTTGCAAGGTGGAGTGAGGCAAGTGTGTAATGTTGCAAGGTGGAGTGAGGCAAGTGTGTAATGTTGCAAGGTGGAGTGAGGCAAGTGTGCGATGTTGCAAGGTGGAGTGAGGCAAGTGTGTAATGTTGCAAGGTGGAGTGAGGCAAGTGTGCGATGTTGCAAGGCGGAGTGATTCAAGTGTGTAATGTTGCAAGGTGGAGTGAGGCAAGTGTGCGATGTTGCAAGGTGGAGTGAGGCAAGTGTGTAATGTTGCAAGGTGGAGTGAGGCAAGTGTGTGATGTTGCAAGGTGGAGTGAGGCAAGTGTGTGATGTTGCAAGGTGGAGTGAGGCAAGTGTGTGATGTTGCAAGGTTGTGTGAGGCAAGTGTGTGATGTTGCAAGGTGGAGTGAGGCAAGTGTGTGATGTTGCAAGGTGGAGTGAGGCAAGTGTGTGATGTTGCAAGGTGGAGTGAGGCAAGTGTGTAATGTTGCAAGGTGGAGTGAGGCAAGTGTGTGATGTTGCAAGGTGGAGTGAGGCAAGTGTGTGATGTTGCAAGGTTGTGTGAGGCAAGTGTGTGATGTTGCAAGGTGGAGTGAGGCAAGTGTGTGATGTTGCAAGGTGGAGTGAGGCAAGTGTGTGATGTTGCAAGGTGGAGTGAGGCAAGTGTGTGATGTTGCAAGGTTGTGTGAGGCAAGTGTGTGATGTTGCAAGGTGGAGTGAGGCAAGTGTGTAATGTTGCAAGGTGGAGTGAGGCAAGTGTGTGATGTTGCAAGGTGGAGTGAGGCAAGTGTGTGATGTTGCAAGGTTGTGTGAGGCAAGTGTGTGATGTTGCAAGGTGGAGTGAGGCAAGTGTGTGATGTTGCAAGGTTGTGTGAGGCAAGTGTGTGATGTTGCAAGGTTGTGTGAGGCAAGTGTGTGATGTTGCAAGGTGGAGTGAGGCAAGTGTGTCATGTTGCAAGGTGGAGTGAGGCAAGTGTGTGATGTTGCAAGGTTGTGTGAGGCAAGTGTGTCATGTTGCAAGGTGGAGTGAGGCAAGTGTGTGATGTTGCAAGGTTGTGTGAGGCAAGTGTGTGATGTTGCAAGGTGGAGTGAGGCAAGTGTGTAATGTTGCAAGGTGGAGTGAGGCAAGTGTGTAATGTTGCAAGGTGGATTGAGGCAAGTGTGCGATGTTGCAAGGTGGAGTGAGGCAAGTGTGTGATGTTGCAAGGTTGTGTGAGGCAAGTGTGTGATGTTGCAAGGTGGATTGAGGCAAGTGTGTGATGTTGCAAGGTGGAGTGAGGCAAGTGTGTGATGTTGCAAGGTTGTGTGAGGCAAGTGTGTGATGTTGCAAGGTTGCGTGAGGCAAGTGAGTGATTTTGCAAGGTTGTGTGAGGCAAGTGTGTGATGTTGCAAGGTTGTGTGAGGCAAGTGTGTGATGTTGCAAGGTTGTGTGAGGCAAGTGTGTGATGTTGCAAGGTTGTGTGAGGCAAGTGTGTGATGTTGCAAGGTGGAGTGAGGAAAGTGTGTAATGTTGCAAGGTGGAGTGAGGCAAGTGTGTAATGTTGCAAGGTGGAGTGAGGCAAGTGTGTAATGTTGCAAGGTGGAGTGAGGCAAGTGTGTAATGTTGCAAGGTGGAGTGAGGCAAGTGTGTAATGTTGCAAGGTGGAGTGAGGCAAGTGTGCGATGTTGCAAGGTGGAGTGAGGAAAGTGTGTAATGTTGCAAGGTGGAGTGAGGCAAGTGTGCGATGTTGCAAGGCGGAGTGATTCAAGTGTGTAATGTTGCAAGGTGGAGTGAGGCAAGTGTGCGATGTTGCAAGGTGGAGTGAGGCAAGTGTGTAATGTTGCAAGGTGGAGTGAGGCAAGTGTGTGATGTTGCAAGGTGGAGTGAGGCAAGTGTGTGATGTTGCAAGGTGGAGTGAGGCAAGTGTGTGATGTTGCAAGGTTGGTTGAGGCAAGTGTGTGATGTTGCAAGGTGGAGTGAGGCAAGTGTGTGATGTTGCAAGGTGGAGTGAGGCAAGTGTGTGATGTTGCAAGGTGGAGTGAGGCAAGTGTGTGATGTTGCAAGGTTGTGTGAGGCAAGTGTGTGATGTTGCAAGGTGGAGTGAGGCAAGTGTGTGATGTTGCAAGGTGGAGTCAGGCAAGTGTGTGATGTTGCAAGGTGGAGTGAGGCAAGTGTGTAATGTTGCAAGGTGGAGTGAGGCAAGTGTGTGATGTTGCAAGGTGGAGTGAGGCAAGTGTGTGATGTTGCAAGGTTGTGTGAGGCAAGTGTGTGATGTTGCAAGGTGGAGTGAGGCAAGTGTGTGATATTGCAAGGTGGAGTGAGGCAAGTGTGTGATGTTGCAAGGTGGAGTGAGGCAAGTGTGTGATGTTGCAAGGTGGAGTGAGGCAAGTGTGTGATGTTGCAAGGTGGAGTGAGGCAAGTGTGTAATGTTGCAAGGTGGAGTGAGGCAAGTGTGCGATGTTGCATGGTGGAGTGAGGCAAGTGTGTAATGTTGCAAGGTGGAGTGAGGCAAGTGTGTGATGTTGCAAGGTGGAGTGAGGCAAGTGTGTGATGTTGCAAGGTGGAGTGAGGCAAGTGTGTGATGTTGCAAGGTTGTGTGAGGCAAGTGTGTGATGTTGCAAGGTGGAGTGAGGCAAGTGTGTGATGTTGCAAGGTGGAGTGAGGCAAGTGTGTGATGTTGCAAGGTGGATTGAGGCAAGTGTGTGATGTTGCAAGGTGGAGTGAGGCAAGTGTGTGATGTTGCAAGGTGGAGTGAGGCAAGTGTGTGATGCTGCAAGGTGGAGTGAGGCAAGTGTGTGATGTTGCAAGGTTGTGTGAGGCAAGTGTGTGATGTTGCAAGGTGGAGTGAGGCAAGTGTGTGATGTTGCAAGGTGGAGTGAGGCAAGTGTGTGATGTTGCAAGGTTGTGTGAGGCAAGTGTGTGATGTTGCAAGGTGGAGTGAGGCAAGTGTGTGATGTTGCAAGGTTTTGTGAGGCAAGTGTGTGATGTTGCAAGGTTGTGTGAGGCAAGTTTGTGATGTTGCAAGGTTGTGTGAGGCAAGTGTGTGATGTTGCAAGGTTGTGTGAGGCAAGTGTGTGATGTTGCAAGGTGGAGTGAGGCAAGTGTGTGGTGTTGCAAGGTGGAGTGAGGCAAGTGTGTGATGTTGCAAGGTGGAGTGAGGCAAGTGTGTGATGTTGCAAGGTGGAGTGAGGCAAGTGTGTGATGTTGCAAGGTGGAGTGAGGCAAGTGTGTGATGTTGCAAGGTGGAGTTAGGCAAGTGTGTGGTGTTGCAAGGTGGAATGAGGCAAGTGTGTGATGTTGCAAGGTGGAGTGAGGCAAGTGTGTGATGTTGCAAGGTTGGTTGAGGCAAGTGTGTGATGTTGCAAGGTGGAGTGAGGCAAGTGTGTGATGTTGCAAGGTTGGTTGAGGTAAGTGTGTGATGTTGCAAGGTGGAGTGAGGCAAGTGTGTGATGTTGCAAGGTTGTGTGAGGCAAGTGTGCGATGTTGCAAGGTGGAGTGAGGCAAGTGTGTGATGTTGCAAGGTTGTGTGAGGCAAGTGTGTGATGTTGCAAGGTGGATTGAGGCAAGTGTGTGATGTTGCAAGGTGGAGTGAGGCAAGTGTGTGATGTTGCAAGGTTGTGTGAGGCAAGTGTGTGATGTTGCAAGGTGGAGTGAGGCAAGTGTGTGATGTTGCAAGGTGGATTGAGGCAAGTGTGTGATGCTGCAAGGTTGGTTGAGGCAAGTGTGTGATGTTGCAAGGTGGAGTGAGGCAAGTGTGTGATGTTGCAAGGTGGAGTGAGGCAAGTGTGTGATGTTGCAAGGTGGAGTGAGGCAAGTGTGTGATGCTGCAAGGTTGGTTGAGGCAAGTGTGTGATGTTGCAAGGTGGAGTGAGGCAAGTGTGTGATGTTGCAAGGTTGTGTGAGGCAAGTATGCGATGTTGCAAGGTGGAGTGAGGCAAGTGTGTGATGTTGCAAGGTTGTGTGAGGCAAGTGTGTGATGTTGCAAGGTGGATTGAGGCAAGTGTGTGATGTTGCAAGGTGGATTGAGGCAAGTGTGTGATGTTGCAAGGTGGATTGAGGCAAGTGTGTGTTGTTGCAAGGTTGTGTGAGGCAAGTGTGTGATGTTGCAAAGTTGTGTGAGGCAAGTGTGTGATGTTGCAAGGTTGTGTCAGGTAAGTGTGTGATGTTGGAAGGTTGTGTCAGGTAAGTGGGTGATGTTGCAAGGTTGTGTCAGGTAAGTGTGTGATGTTGCAAGGTTGTGTCAGGTAAGTGTGTGATGTTGCAAGGTTGTGTCAGGTAAGTGGGTGATGTTGCAAGGTTGTGTCAGGTAAGTGGGTGATGTTGCAAGGTTGTGTAAGGTAAGTGGGTGATGTTGCAAGGTTGTGTCAGGTAAGTGGGTGATGTTGCAAGGTTGTGTCAGGTAAGTGGGTGATGTTGCAAGGTTGTGTAAGGTAAGTGTGTGATGTTGCAAGGTTGTGTCAGGTAAGTGTGTGATGTTGCAAGGTTGTGTCAGGTAAGTGGGTGATGTTGCAAGGTTGTGTCAGGTAAGTGGGTGATGTTGCAAGGTTGTGTCAGGTAAGTGGGTGATGTTGCAAGGTTGTGTCAGGTAAGTGGGTGATGTTGCAAGGTGGAGTATGTGACAACTTAAGTGCTGGAGAACTTAAATGCTGGACAACTTAAGTACCGGACAACTTAAGTACTGGACAACTTAAGTGCTGGACAACTTAAGTACTGGAAAAACTTAAGTGCTGGACAACTTAAGTGCTGGACAGGTTAAGTGCTCGACAACTTAAGTACTGAGCAACTTAAGTACTGTACTTAAGTACTGGGCAACTTAAATACTAGACAACTTAAGTACTGCACTAAAGTGCTGGACAACTTAAGTGTTAAAAATATTCTCTGAGAATATAAATATAGAATATTTTATGATCATACAAGTACGGAGACTCTGAATATTTTGTGCCGAGTTACGTGTTTATAATGTTGAGTACGGTAATTTTTAGAAGAATTTTGAGTTGTATACTCTACACGTTGTTCTGGTACACATTGTTCTGGTACATATTGTTCTGGTACACATTGTTCTGGTACACATTGTTCTGGTACACATTATGTGGTACACATTGTTCTGGTACACATTGTTCTGGTACACATTGTTGTGGTACACATTGTTGTGGTACACATTGTTCTGGTACACATTGTTGTGGTGCACATTGTTCTGGTACACATTGTTGTGGTACACATTGTTCTGGTACACATTGTTCTGGTACACATTGTTGTGGTGCACATTGTTCTGGTACACATTGTTCTGGTACACATTGTTCTGGTACACATTGTTCTGGTACACATTGTTGTGGTACACATTGTTGTGGTACACATTGTTCTGGTACACATTGTTCTGGTACACATTGTTCTGGTACACATTGTTCTGGTACACATTGTTCTGGTATACATTGTTCTGGTATACATTGTTCTGGTACACATTGTTCTGGTACACATTGTTCTGGTACACATTATGTGGTACACATTGTTGTGGTACACATTGTTGTGGTACACATTGTTGTGGTACACATTGTTGTGGTACACATTGTTCTGGTACACATTGTTCTGGTACACATTATGTGGTACACATTGTTCTGGTACACATTGTTGTGGTACACATTGTTCTGGTACACATTGTTCTGGTACACATTATGTGGTACACATTGTTGTGGTACACATTATTGTGGTACATTGTTCTGGTACACATTGTTGTGGTACACATTGTTCTGGTACACATTGTTGTGGTACACATTGTTGTGGTACACATTGTTCTGGTACACATTGTTGTGGTACACATTGTTGTGGTACACATTGTTCTGGTACACATTGTTCTGGTACACATTGTTGTGGTACACATTGTTGTGGTACACATTGTTCTGGTACACATTGTTGTGGTACACATTATGTGGTACACATTGTTGTGGTACAGATTGTTGTGGTACACATTGTTCTGGTACACATTGTTCTGGTACACATTGTTCTGGTACACATTGTTGTGGTACACATTGTTCTGGTACACATTGTTGTGGTACACATTGTTGTGGTACACATTGTTGTGGTACACATTGTTCTGGTACACATTGTTCTGGTACACATTGTTCTGGTACACATTGCTCTGGTACACATTGTTGTGGTACACATTGTTGTGGTACACATTGTTCTGGTACACATTGTTGTGGTACATATTGTTGTGGTACACATTGTTGTGGTACACATTGTTGTGGTACACATTGTTCTGGTACACATTGTTGTGGTACACATTGTTCTGGTACACATTGTTGTGGTACACATTGTTGTGGTACACATTGTTGTGGTACACATTGTTCTGGTACACATTGTTGTGGTACACATTGTTCTGGTACACATTGTTGTGGTACACATTGTTGTGGTGCACATTGTTCTGGTACACATTGTTCTGGTACACATTGTTGTGGTACACATTGTTGTGGTACACATTGTTGTGGTACACATTGTTGTGGTACACATTGTTCTGGTACACATTGTTCTGGTACACATTATGTGGTACACATTGTTGTGGTACACATTGTTCTGGTACACATTGTTGTGGTATACATTGTTCTGGTACAAATTGTTCTGGTACATATTGTTCTGGTACACATTGTTCTGGTACACATTGTTCTGGTACACATTGTTGTGGTACACATTGTTGTGGTACACATTGTTCTGGTACACATTGTTCTGGTACATATTGTTCTGGTACACATTGTTCTGGTACACATTGTTCTGGTACACATTGTTCTGGTACACATTGTTCTGGTACACATTGTTGTGGTACACATTGTTGTGGTACACATTGTTCTGGTACACATTGTTCTGGTACACATTGTTCTGGTACACATTGTTCTGGTACACATTGTTCTGGTATAGACGTTCAGAGTGAACGTTCTTGCTCGAGCACGGACGCTCACTGAAAATGTTTGCTCGGATTTCATCCTCTTCTCTGCAACATTGTAAGCTTCTGACGATGTGTTGATTGCAACACGAAAGGCCTAGAGCAATCTTTCACCTCCCACCCCAGTGGTTGTTTTGCGTCTTGCATCGCTTGTTCGCGATTTCTTTGCATCTCAGTATAATACACTTACACTCTCAGAGTTCACTTTAATCCCTCAAACTCTGTTACTCGGGGTTTCGGTATTGTTGACTAATAGTCAATAGGTTATATGACTGAATTAAATTAACCTCGTGCGGCGATAGGCTTTAAGTTCAAGTAACGAAGCAGTGAGTCAACGGTGATGGCTGGAGGAGCTGTACCGGGGTGCGGTATCACAGCTAACTTATTTCCCGTGTTAAAAGGTGCACTGAAGAGGTTATTGTGTTAGAGAGAGGAGCTGGCCAGCTTGTGTTGCTTGCGTCACACACTACATTCTTATGTAGATGATTATTTAATTTTTAGGAAATGGTATGTCATTTTTACTTCGAAGTTATCTTTAACCCACCCTGGACGACCCTGGACTACCCTGGACGACCCTGGACTACCCTGGACGACCCTGGACGACCCTGGACGACCCTGGACGACCCTGGACGACCCTGGACGACCCTGGACTACCCTGGACTACCCTGGACGACCCTGGACAACCCTGGACAACCCTAGATGGCCCTGGACGACCCTGGACGACCCTGGACGACCTTGGACGACCATGGACGACCATGGTCCAGCTTCACTTGATCAGAGATAACCTGGTACTGTATCAGTTGATTAGTGATAAAGTATAGAAAAGGCTGGTGACTTCACTGGAGCGAGCACTGGGACCCCCACTCCAGGTGTGACATCACCCCACTTGTGACATCACCTCAGATGTGACGTCACCCCAGTTGTGACATACCAACACAGTGTCGTCCATGGGCTGGGAGAAGTGAGGACTCCCCAGGGAGATGATTGCTCCTCAAGATTCCTCCCCCACACACACTCTTCTCCTTCCCTCCCCCTCCCACACTCTTCTCCCTCCCTCCCCCTCCTCTCACACTCCCCTCATTCATTCACTCCTCCCCCATAATCCTCCCTCCCTCCCTCCCTCCTACACTCTCCATTTTCCTGATAACTTCCTTCCGGCCTCAAGCAATTACTGTACCTCACTGTGTCCGTTTGCTCTCTCTCACTCTCTTTCCTTGTATCCCTCTCTCTCTCTCTCTCTCTCTCTCTCTCTCTCTCTCTCTCTCTCTCTCTCTCTCTCTCTCTCTCTCTCTCTCTCTCTCTCTCTCTCTCTCTCTCTGTATTTCTCTTACAAGCTTAGAGCTGTTACCTACATCAGCTCATTTGAAAGCTTTTTATTGTTGAGACAAAAATATGGAACAAGATGAAGCTGGAGCCAGCTGTGAGCCAGCTGTGAGCCAGCTATAAGCCAGCTGTGAGCCAGCTATAAGCCAGTTGTGTGCCAGCTATAAGCCAGCTGTGTGCCAGCTATAAGCCAGTTGTGAGCCAGCTATAAGCCAGTTGTGAGCCAGTTGTGAGCCAGCTGTGAGCCAGTTGTGGGCCATCTGTAGGCCAGCAGTTTCATTTGATCAACTGACTTTATATCATTATGTTGTACAAACATGATCCAGACTCGCGTCGTTCTTGAAAAAAATGATCTCAGATTAAGTAATGTTTTGGAAAAGGGTACAGTCAGAGTGTAGCTGCTGCATGCTGTCCGTCTTGTGGTGTAGAAGCTCACTTCTCGCTCTCCGTGGAGTGGAACCAAGTGTGGTACCTTGACAACAATGGCCTTGTACATAACAGTAAGGCCACCCATATCCCGCCGGTGTTGAAGGCTCTGCTGAAATGACAGATATGTTCAGGCCGGGTCCAGGCGACAGGTGAATCGTCTTGCTCTGTTCTCTATTCTGTCAAGAAGTCGCAGATGAAACAGAGAGCAAACAATCCAAGAAAGTGGAACATACTCAAGGTGTGAGCGTACTTGTGCCTCGTACATAATCTTATAACCTCTACTGTCGAGAAGACGGGATACTTCAAAGTGCTGTAAGCTTCTTGACTGCTTTGTTTGCAAGATTTACAACGTGGTTCTTCATAATCAGTTTGGAATCAAATTTCACCCCAAGGATATCAACTCCGTCTCCAGGTACCAACACTCTCCCATTCATTCATACCATTGTTCCAGCATTACTATCATGATGTCTAGAGTCCATTATCACATGTATTTTTTCAGGAGCAAATGTGACCTGCCATCGTTTTTCCCAGCTGTAAGCTGGTGATTGATGTAATTTAGAGCTGCTGGCATTTCTTCTCTTGGATAAGTAAATGTCATAGTACAAGCATCTGCACATACATGAGATTCTGGAATGAGTTGAAGAAGGTCATTGAAATAGACATTCCATAATAATGGCCCAAGCACACTACCCTATGGAACATTTGAAACCAATAAAGTGTCTTGTTGGTTGTCCCGTTGAGAACTACGCTTAGAGATCTGTCTTGAAGGTTATCCTAAGGAGGCATGGTGAAGAGGCAGCCTAGTCCTTGCAGTTTTGCCAGGAGTCCCTGGTGCCATACTCGGTCGAAAGCACCAGCAATGTCCAGTGATAATACACAGCTGACCTTGGATTTATCCAGTGAATGGTGCCACATAGAGGTTTAACAGCAGGTCAACAGAAGAATGACCTTTTCCGAAGCCATATTGACGGTTACAAAGAAGCGAGTGGTAGTCGATAAAAGCTGTCTTCTGCCGTGAGATAATTATCTCAAGAATCTTGCCAGTGACTGACAGGAGTGACACCGGTCTATAGTTGCTGATTTCCGCTCTGTTCTTCTGATGTGAACAGGGACTACATTTGCTTCTTTTCACAGAGAAGGCCATTTACACTGTGCTAGACAGTGCTGATAGATATTAGGTAGAGATGATACTAGCTGGTCGTCACATCTACTCAGCAATCTTGGGCTCACCATATCTGGGCCCACAGCCTTTTCTTGGTCCGGCGATTTAAGGAGAAGATACACTTCATCCTGCCTTACTGTCATCTATCTGCTACCTGGAGTCTACCTGGAGGATATTCCGGGGATCAACGCCTCCGCGGCCCGGTCTATGACCAGGCCTCCTGGTGGATTAGGGCCTGATCAACGAGGCTGTTACTGCTGGTCGCACGTAGTCCAACGTATGAACCACAGCTTGGCTGATCCGCACTGACTTTAGGTATCTGTCCAGATCCCTCTTGAAGACAACCAGGGGTCTATTGGTAATTCCCCTTATGGCTGGTAGGAGGCTGTTGAACAGTCTTGGGCCCCGGACACTTATTATGTGCTCTCTTAGTGTATTAATGGCGTCCGTACTTTTCACTGGGGGTATGTTGCATCGCCTGCCAAGACTTTTGCTTTCGTAGGGAGTGATTTTTTGTGTGCAGATTAGGGACTAGTCCCTCCAGGATCTTCTAGGTGTAGACTATGATGTATCTTTCTCGCCTGCGCTCTAGTGAGTACAATTCAAGTGCTTCCACTGACAACTTTGACACAGTTTTTGCGGCTAGCCAAGAAGGGTCCCAGGCTGGATCAGGAACTTGCATCTTGGCATCAGAGTGTTCGACAAAGAGGTCAACTTTCTTCTGACTACTAACATAGATGGTCTCGTCCTGCCTATTTACAAGTGCAATAATTTTATAAGGTGGACACCCTTGTCGGTCCTTGAACAAGGACCATCACGTACTGGAGTCCACTCTTCCTGATGCCGGTTTACCGCTTCTTTTTTATAATAATAATAATAATAATAATAATAATAATAATAATAATAATAATAATAATAATAATAATAATAATAATAATATTAATAATAATAATAATAATAATAATAATAATAATAATAATAATAATAATAATAATAACCTGCCTGATGCCATCTAGAGGTTGCCCACTTTTGAACGTCACCCATATGCCGACAGGCTTGCTTGTTATAGTGGGATGCCTGGTATACCACTCCAAGCCTTGTACTTAGCAGTAACAGCCTCTCCACAACGAAGCCGAACCAAGACTGATCTGAAGACTCCGTCACATACTGCCGGTGACACATACACACACACACACACACACACACTCGTCTGATCGGCTTCAAACCTTCAGTGGTGGTCTGTTTTGTTCACATGACACTTCACGTTATTATTGGGCTGTGTAAGCGCCAATTTGCCAAACATGGTTGTTAATTTCTTTGCAGCACCTGGAGAATGCCTCCTCAGATCGCCTTCAATCTCTCAGTGTCTTTATCTTAGCAGAAGACTGAGAGTGGTTTTAAATGACGTAGGTTTCAGTTTCTTAAAATTAATTTAAAAACTGTGATAATCCTTGCTATTGCTGGAGAATTCTATATTAGAACGGTTTCAAACTTTAT
>NC_091317.1:20874146-20876646 GCF_038502225.1 Cherax quadricarinatus
GCTTGAGCAAGTCCCCCTGGCGGCGCAACACAAGTCTCGTACATTGAGAAGCTTGAGCAAGTCCCCCTGGCGGCGCAACACAACCTCTCACAGTTTCATTGCGATCGGTCTGTGAGTTTCTGTGGTAGCAGTGAAAATGGCTTGAGCAGATATTACTGTTAGTAGGTCTGAGTTTGAGAAGAGACCTGCCTAGCATGGGCCAGTAGGCCTACTGCCTGCAGTGTTCCTCCTTTGTTATTATTATTATTATTATTATTATTTAGATTAAACCTCTCATGTGACTTAGTCTGCTTCTCAGGCTTTTAGGTGGTGCAGGACCTTGATGGTGGTGCAGGACCTTGATGGTGTAGGACCTTGATGATGGCGCAGGACCTTGATGGTGGTGTAGGACCTTGATGGTGGTGCAGGACCTTGATGGTGGTGTAGGACCTTGATGGTGGTACAGGACCTTGATAGTGCAGGACCTCGATGGTGGTGCAGGACCTTGATGGTGGTGTAGGACCTTGATGGTGGTGCAGGACCTTGATGGTGGTGTAGGACCTTGATGGTGGTGCAGGACCTTGATGGTGGTGTAGGACCTTGATGATGGTGCAGGACCTTGATGGTGGTGTAGGACCTTGATGGTGGTGCAGGACCTTGATGGTGGTGTAGGACCTTGATGTGGTACAGGACCTTGATGGTGCAGGACCTTGATGGTGGTGCAGGACCTTGATGGTGGTGTAGGACCTTGATGGTGATGCAGGACCTTGATGGTGGTGCAGGACCTTGATGGTAGTGTAGGACCTTGATGGTGGTGCAGGACCTTCATGGTGTAGGACCTTGATGGTGGTGCAGGACCTTGATGGTAGTGTAGGACCTTGATGGTGGTGCAGGATCTTCATGGTAGTGTAGAACCTTGATGGTGGTGCAGGACCTTGATGGTGGTGTAGGACCTTGATGGTGGTGTAGGACCTTGATGGTGGTGCAGGACCTTGATGGTGATGTAGGATCTTGATGGTGGTCCAGGACCTTGATGGTGGTGTAGGACCTTGATGGTGGTGCAGGACCTTGATGGTGGTGCAGGATCTTGATGGTGATGTAGGACCTTGATGGTGGTGTAGGACCTTGATGGTGGTGCAGGACCTTGATGGTGTAGGACCTTGATGGTGTAGGACCTTGATGGTGGTGTAGGACCTTGATGGCGGTGTAGGACCTTGATGGTGGTGCAGGACCTTGATGGTGTAGGACCTTGATGGTGGTGCAGGACCTTGATGGTGGTGTAGGACCTTGATTGTGGTTCACGACCTTGATGGTGGTGCAGGACCTTGATGGTGGTGCAGGACCTTGATGGTGGTGCAGGACCTTGATGGTGGTCCAGGATCTTGATGGTGGTCCAGGACCTTGATGATGGTGCAGGACCTTGATGGTGGTCCAGGACCTTGATAGTGGTCCAGGACCTTGATAGTGGTCCAGGACCTTGATGGTGGTGCAGGACCTTGATGGTGGTCCAGGACCTTGATGATGGTCCAGGACCTTGATGGTGGTCCAGGACCTTGATGGTGGTCCAGGACCTTGATGATGGTCTAGGATCTTGATGGTGGTCCAGGACCTTGATGGTGGTGCAGAACCTTGATGATGGTGCAGGACCTTGATGGTGGTGCAAAACCTTGATGGTGGTACAGGACCTTGATGGTGGTCCAGGACCTTGATAGTGGTCCAGGACCTTGATGGTGGTGCAGGACCTTGATGATGGTCCAGGACTTTGATGGTTGTGCAAGACCTTGATGGTAGTGCAGGACCTTGATTTTTGTGCAGGACCTTGATGGTTGTGCAGGACCTTGATAGTGGTCCAGGACCTTGATGGTTGTCCAGGGCCTTGATAGTGGTCCAGGACCTTGATAGTGGTCCAGGACCTTGATAGTGGTCCAGGACCTTGGTAGTGGTCCAGGACCTTGATGGTGGTCCAAGATCTTGATGGTTGTGCAGGACATTGATGGTGGTGCAAGAACTTGATGGTGGTGCAGGACCTTGATGGTGGTCCAGGACCTTGATAGTGGTCCAGAACTTTGATAGTGGTCCAGGACCTTGATGGTGGTCCAGGACCTTGATGGTGCTCCAGGACCTTGATGGTGCTCCAGGACCTTGGTAGTGGTCCAGGACCTTGATGGTGGTCCAAGATCTTGATGGTTGTGCAGGACATTGATGGTGGTGCAGGAACTTGATGGTGGTGTAGGACCTTGATGGTGGTCCAGGACCTTGATAGTGGTCCTGAACTTTGATAGTGGTCCAGGACCTTGATGGTGGTCCAGGACCTTGATGGTGGTGCAGGACCTTGATGGTGATCCAGGACCTTGATAGTGGTCCAGGACCTTGATGGTGGTCCAGGACCTTGATAGTGGTCCAGGACTTTGATAGTGGTCCAGGACCTTGATAGTGGTGCAGGAACTTGATGGTGGTCCTCTTCAGCTTGTTTTGAGGAGCTATGTCCTTGAAATACATAATACTCCTGGACGTGGGCAGC
>NC_091317.1:20881646-20886646 GCF_038502225.1 Cherax quadricarinatus
CTTATGTAGCTCTCAGAGTTCCTTCACTCCCCAGGCTAGATCCTTCACTCCCCAGGCTAGATCCTTCACTCCCCAGGCTAGATCCTTCACTCCCCAGGCTAGATCCTCTCCCCACGCCAGCTCCTTTACTCCCCAGGGCAGTTCCTTTCCCCAGACCAGCTCCTCCACTCTCTAGACCGGCTCCTTCACTCCCCAGGCCAGCTTCTCCACTCCCCAGGCCAGCTCCACCACTCCCCAGGCCAGTTCCTCCACTCCCCAGGCCAGCTCCTCCACTCCCCAGGCCAGAAGCTCCTCTCCCCAGACCAGCAACTTTTTTACCCAGGCCAGCTCCTCCACTCCCCAGGCCAGCTCCACCACCCCCCAGGCCAGTTCCTCCACTCCCCAGGCCAGCTCCTCCACTCCCCAGGCCAGCGTCTCCACTCCCCAGGCCAGCTCCTCCACTCCCCAGGCCAGCGTCTCCACTCCCCAGGCCAGCTCCTCCACTCCCCAGGCCAGCTCCTCCACTCCCCAGGCCAGAAGCTCCTCTCCCCAGACCAGCAACTTTTTTCCCCAGGCCAACAGCTTCTCTCCCCAAACCAGCTCCTCTTCCCAGGCCAGCAGCTCTCCCCCAGGCCAGAAGCTCCTCTCCCCCAGGCCAGAAGCTCCTCTCCCCCAGGCCAGCAGCTCTCCCCCAGGCCAGAAGCTCCTCTCCCCCAGGCCAGCAGCTCTCTCCCAGGCCAGAAGCTCCTCTCCTCCAGGCCAGAAGCTCCCGCCTGCTCAGTATTGCTTCATCACTGATCAAATGACGCGGTTTATCCTCATTTTTGCAGTGGCTCTGCTTCAAGGGCAGGCAGGCTGGCTGGCTGGCTGGCAGGCTGGCAGGCTGGGTGGCTGGCAGGCTGGCAGGCTGGCTGGGGAGAGTGGTAACCCTGACCACACACACAAACACTGACCCACCACTGTCAAACCACCCGCACGCCCACCCACCCAACAACCTACCCCCACCCGCCCCCCACCAAACAAATTAAACTTAACCCCCCTCCCCTCCCCTCCCCACTGTAGTAATCTCTCCATACACAGCGCCGAGGCTTCCAGGGAAGGAAGGAGTCTAAGGTTACACTGGTTGCTTGAAGTTGGCAACCATGTGGGATTCCTGAATATCAATGCGCGTGTTGTGTTGACACAGCAGCAGCGCCGCCAACCACGCGTGGCCACCGGAGGAACTACACAGCCAGTTTGCTGCTTAGGTCAATATTGTTCATCCCAGGGTAGTTCAACATTGTCATTCAACCTTCAAATTTATTATTGAGGAGGAATGAATCCCTTGATGAGTTGGGTACAATTATAGTCAAGCTGGGCTGTGTTTGGTCAGCTTTATGGGGCAGGAGTGGGTTGTGGTGGGGCAGGAGTGGGTTGTGGTGGGGCAGGAGTGGGTTGTGGTGGTGGGTAGGATTGGGTTGTGGTGGTGGGTAGGAGTGGATTGTAGTAGTGGGTAGGAATGGGTTGTGGTGGTGGGCAGGAGTGGGTTCTGGCGGAGGCAGGAGTGGGTTGTGGTGGGCAGGAGTGGGTTGTGGTGGTGGGTAGGAGTGGGTTGTGGTGGTGGGTAGGATTGGATTGTGGTGGTGGGTAGGAGTGGATTGTAGTAGTGGGTAGGAATGGGTTGTGGTGGTGGGCAGGAGTGGGTTCTGGCGGAGGCAGGAGTGGGTTGTGGTGGGGCAGGAGTGGGTTGTGGTGGGGGCAGGAGTGGATTGTGATGGGGTAGGAGTGGGTTGTGGTGGGGGCAGGAGTGGGTTGTGTTGGGGCAGGAGTTGTGATGGGGGCAGGAGTGGGTTGTGGTGGGACAGAAGGGTTGTGTTGGGGCAGGAGTGAGTTGTGATGGGGGCAGGAGTGGGTTATGATGGGGACAGGAGTGGGTTGTGGTGGGGGCAGGAGTGGGTTATGATGGGGCAGGAGTGGGTTATGATGGGGGCAGGAGTGGGTTGTGGTGGGGGCAGGAGAGGGTTATGATGTGGGCAGGAGTGGGTTGTGATGGGGTCTGGGCACCAGCATCTTTTGGACACCCACACTGCCGTCCCACTGCCCACCTGTGACATACATCCCCCCCCACACACACACCCAAGATAGTGACTGTAGTGATGTATAACCCACCACAGAATAGCAGGAGGTCAAGACAAGAATTTGATGAGAGCAATGGCTGATACACTTTCTGAGGTGGCCAGAAGGACCCACATGAGTAGGGCAAAATTACTAGTTGTGGGTGATTATATTCATCAGGCGAAATTTCCTGCATGAGGTTCAGTGGGAAAGAGACCTGGTTGGAAAAATCAGTAGATGAAATGATGGAACACATGACATCAAAATGTAAAGAGGCGAAGGAGAGGTTCATACCGAAGGGGAACAGAATCAGTGGGAAGACCAGAACGAGCTCTTGGTTCACCCAAAGGTATAGAAAGACTAAAATAAGTGCTCTAGAGAATGGAAAAAATATAGAAGATAAAGGACCCAGGAAAATAGGAAGATTAGTCAAACAGCCAGAAAAAAATATGCACAGATAGGAGGGAGACTCAGAGGCAATACGAAAATGACATAGCATTGAAAGTCTGATCTGAACCAAAGCCGTTGTACAGCCACAACAGGAAAGGACCAGTTAATCAAGCCGAGGAATCAAGGACGAGAGATCACAAGAAACGACAGAGAATTATGTGAAGAGCTCAACACAAGATTTAAGGAAGTATTTTCAGTGGAGCAAGAAAAAAAAAAAACTCCAGAACGCCGGAATGGTGGGGTACACCAACAAGTGCTGGACACAACACACACAACAGAGGAGGAAGTGAAGAGGCTGCTAAGCGAACAAGATACCTCAAAGGCGCTGGGACCGATCATCTTTTCACCGGTCCTGAGAGAGGGAGCAGAGGCACTATATGTGCCACTAATAACAATCTTCAACACATCTGTCAACACACCACTGCCTGAGGTGTGGACGACAGCATACTTATTCCCAGTATTTAAGAAAGGAGACAGGCAGCATTACACTACAGACCAGTGTCACTGACCTATATAGTATGCAAAGTTATGGAGAAGATTATTGAGAGAAGAGTGGTGGAGCACCTAGAAAGGAATGAGCTTATAAACGATAACCAGCACGGTTTCAGGGAAGGGAAATCATGTGCCACAAACCTACTGAAGTTTTACGACAAGGTCACAGAAGACAACATAAAGGGGTGGGTAGACTGTATTTTTTTGGACTATAAGAAGGCTTTCGACACAGTTCCACATAATAGATTAGTGCAAAAACTAGAGGAGTAGGCAGGAATAACAGGAAAGGTACTGCAGTGAGTCAGAGAATACTTGACAGGAAGGAAACAGTGAGTCATGGTAGGTGACGAGATGTCAGAATGGGCACTTGTGACGAGCGAGGTTCCACAGGGGTCAGTCCTAGGGCCGGTGCTATTTCTAGTATATTTGAATGACATGACGAAAGGGACAAATTCAGAGGTGTCCCTGTTTGCAGACGATGTGAAGTTAATGCGAAGAATTAAATCAGATAAGGATAACGTAGGACTACAAAGGAATCTGGACATGCTGCAAGTCTGCTCCAACAACTGCCTCCTGGAGTTTAATCTCACCAAGTTCAGTCATGAAGACTGGAAAAGGTCAAAGAAGACCACAGACAGAGTATAGTCTAGGGGACCAAAGACTGCAAACCTCACTCAACGAAAACGATTTTGGGGTGAGTATAATACTGAGCACATCTCCTGAGGCGAACATCAACCAAATAACTGCTGCAGCATGTGGACACCTAGCAAACCTAAGAATAGTGTTTCGACACCTTAGTAAGGAATCATTCAAGACACTATACACTGTGTACGTCAGGATCATATTGGAGTATGCAGCACCAGTATGGAACCCACACCTGGTCAAACTGGTCAAAAAGTTAAGAGAAAGTGAAAAAGTTTGCAACAAGACTAGTCACGGAGCTAAGGGGTTTGTCCTACGATGAGAGGTTAAGGAAACTCATCCTGACAACACTGGAGGACAAGAGGGACATGGAGGACATGATAACAACATATAAAATACTGAGAGGAATTGATAAGATAGATAGGGTCAATGTTTCAGAGATGTGATACAGAAATAAGGGATCACAACTGGAAGTTGAAAACTCAGATGAGTCACAGGGATGTTAGGAAGTACTTCTTCAGTCACAGAGTTGTCAGAAGTGAAACAATCTAGAGAGTGATGTAGTGAAGGTAGGCTCTAAATATAGCTTTAAGAAGAGGTATGATGAAGTTCATGAAACGGAGAGAGTAGACCTAGTAGCGACCAGTAAAGGTCAGGGTCCAGGAGCTATGAATCGACCTTTGCAACTATAATTAGGTGAGTACACACAGTGGAGGGTGATACAGTCGAGGCAGGATCCGTACATAGCTTTTGGAGCAGGGAGAGAATGGACCTAGTAGCAACCAGCGAGGAGGCGAGGCCAGGAGCTGGGAATAAACCCCTACAACTACAAATAGTTGAGTACACACACACACACACACACACACACACACACACACACACACACACACACACACACACACACACACACATACACACACACACACACACACACAGGCTGAACAGTCAACTAGCACAGGGTTAGCAGGTGTTGGAAGACTTATAGAGTACAAATAACCCGCACATAAGAGAGACAAAAGCCATGACGACGTCTCGGTTCGTCTTGAACCAGGACTATTAACCAACCAATGGATTCTTCAGTTCAACAAAGACAGTGGACAATGAGGTAATCAGTCCCACGGTTCTGGTAGCTGTTCGGTCCCTCCAGCCTTACAGAACTAAATACACAAGAGAGTACTTTCTTAACCGAAAAAAATTGACACTGGTACAACATTTGGGAATCTTTATTGTGGAAATGTTTCGCCAACAAGTGTCTTCCTCAGTCCGGTACAGACATAAATGGTAGAAGAGGAGTTTGCGGTTATCAGTCCCTGAGTCTAGGTACTGAGTCTTAAGGTGGATAC
>NC_091317.1:20891646-20941646 GCF_038502225.1 Cherax quadricarinatus
CCCCAGCAGGGTAGAGTTCACCACCCTTCCCAGCAGGGTAGAGTGCACCACCCTCCCCAGCAGGGTAGAGTGCACCACCCTCCTCTGCAGGGTAGAGTGCACCACCCTCCCCAGCAGGGTAGAGTTCACCACCCTCCCCAGCAGGGTAGAGTGCACCACCCTCCCCAGCAGGGTAGAGTGCACCACCCTCCCCAGCAGGGTAGAGTGCACCACCCTTCCCAGCAGGGTAGAGTGCACCACCCTCCCCAGCAGGGTAGAGTGCACCACCCTCCCCAGCAGGGTACAGTGCACCACCCTCCCCAGCAGGGTAGAGTGCACCACCCTTCCCAGCAGGGTAGAGTGCACCACCCTCCCCAGCAGGGTAGAGTGCACCACCCTCCCCAGCAGGGTAGAGTGCACCACCCTCCCCAGCAGGGTAGAGTGCACCACCCTCCCCAGCAGGGTAGAGTGCACCACCCTCCCCAGCAGGGTAGAGTGCACCACCCTTCCCAGCAGGGTAGAGTGCACCACCCTCCCCAGCAGGGTAGAGTGCACCACCCTCCCCAGCAGGGTAGAGTGCACCACCCTCCCCAGCAGGGTAGAGTGCACCACCCTTCCCAGCAGGGTAGAGTGCACCACCCTCCCCAGCAGGGTAGAGTGCACCACCCTCCCCAGCAGGGTACAGTGCACCACCCTCCCCAGCAGGGTAGAGTGCACCACCCTTCCCAGCAGGGTAGAGTGCACCACCCTCCCCAGCAGGGTAGAGTGCACCACCCTCCCCAGCAGGGTAGAGTGCACCACCCTCCTCAGCAGGGTAGAGTGCACCACCCTCCCCAGCAGGGTAGAGTGCACCACCCTCCCCAGCAGGGTAGAGTGCACCACCCTCCTCAGCAGGGTAGAGTGCACCACCCTCCCCAGCAGGGTAGAGTGCACCACCCTCCCCAGCAGGGTAGAGTGCACCACCGTTCCCAGCAGGGTAGAGTGCACCACCCTCCCCAGCAGGGTAGAGTGCACCACCCTCCTCAGCAGGGTAGAGTGCACCACCCTCCTCAGCAGGGTAGAGTGCACCACCCTCCCCAGCAGGGTAGAGTGCACCACCCTCCCCAGCAGGGTAGAGTGCACCACCCTCCCCAGCAGGGTAGAGTGCACCACCCTCCCCAGCAGGGTAGAGTGCACCACCCTCCCCAGCAGGGTAGAGTGCACCACCCTCCTCAGCAGGGTAGAGTGCACCACCCTCCTCAGCAGGGTAGAGTGCACCACCCTCCCCAGCAGGGTAGAGTGCACCACCCTCCCCAGCAGGGTAGAGTGCACCACCCTCCCCAGCAGGGTAGAGTGCACCACCCTCCCCAGCAGGGTAGAGTGCACCACCCTCCCCAGCAGGGTAGAGTGCACCACCGTTCCCAGCAGGGTAGAGTGCACCACCCTCCCCAGCAGGGTAGAGTGCACCACCCTCCCCAGCAGGGTAGAGTGCACCACCCTCCCCAGCAGGGTAGAGTGCACCACCCTCCTCAGCAGGGTAGAGTGCACCACCCTCCTCAGCAGGGTAGAGTGCACCACCCTCCCCAGCAGGGTAGAGTGCACCACCCTCCCCAGCAGGGTAGAGTGCACCACCCTCCCCAGCAGGGTAGAGTGCACCACCCTCCCCAGCAGGGTAGAGTGCACCACCCTCCCCAGCAGGGTAGAGTGCACCACCCTCCCCAGCAGGGTAGAGTGCACCACCCTCCCCAGCAGGGTAGAGTGCACCACCCTCCTCAGCAGGGTAGAGTGCACCACCCTCCCCAGCAGGGTAGAGTGCACCACCCTCCCCAGCAGGGTAGAGTGCACCACCCTCCTCAGCAGGGTAGAGTGCACCACCCTCCCCAGCAGGGTAGAGTGCACCACCCTCCTCAGCAGGGTAGAGTGCACCACCCTCCCCAGCAGGGTAGAGTGCACCACCCTCCCCAGCAGGGTAGAGTGCACCACCCTCCCCAGCAGGGTAGAGTGCACCACCCTCCCCAGCAGGGTAGAGTGCACCACCCTCCCCAGCAGGGTAGAGTGCACCACCCTCCCCAGCAGGGTAGAGTGCACCACCCTCCCCAGCAGGGTAGAGTGCACCACCCTCCCCAGCAGGGTAGAGTGCACCACCCTCCCCAGCAGGGTAGAGTGCACCACCCTCCCCAGCAGGGTAAGGTGCACCCCAGACTTCACAGTCAATGACAGCAGCAGCAGAACTTTTAAACTGAATATCAGCCAACATTAAAGACTGTCCTCCTGCCTTACTCTCACCCTGCAACCTTCCTCCCCAACCTCCTCTCCCCACTCTCCTCTTTTCTCCCCAGCTCTTCTCCTCTTTTCTCCCCACCTTCTCTCCGTTCTTCGCCTTTCCTCCTCTCCTTTCCAGTCTCCCCCCCCCAGCGCACCAATCCCTCTCCCCGGTCTTCACAAAACCAATCCCTCGACCACTAAATCCTGGTGAATGGCGCATCCCGCCGCGGTTCTTTCATCGTCATCCCGCCATCGATTTGAACGTCATTTTTCCGGCCCATCGGATCAGGGCGCCAAGAAATCCTGTGTAAGATCCCTCGCCACTTGCTTTCTAAAGAGAGGCTGGCTGCTCGCGAAGCCGGACACTTTGCGCCAGCGACCGCGAATGCGTCCGCGGCTGCGGCTTTGACTACCTGGAAGAGACGCCTCTTGGAGGCCCATGGAGGAGGTGGAATCTCTCTTAGAGATGATTATTTACAGTTTGAGATGGAGAGATGGAGTGGGTGTCTTTCATCAGCCTCGGACGCGACCAATATCCTGGAAAATTTGATTTGGGCTCACCACGCTCTTGGGCTCAATATTTGGAAAATGGTGGCTGGAGAGCGCAAAACTTTAGTCAAACAACTGTGCTCTGATTGGTCCACACTGATCAATATTTGCTTAAACACGCTTGTGATTGGCTGCCAGGGTGGCGGGAGAGGTGGAGGGCGGGGCTTGGCGTGTAGCTCTGGCCAATGGGAGGCCACCATCCTCCCGCCAGCGAGGCTGCTGGGGTCTTCGAAAATTTTTCGCTCAGATGAAGACGAGACTCGGTGGTACCATGATAACTGCGTGGCCGCTGGATATGATGGATGACGGTGCAGCTGTTGGAAGTGATGGATGACGGTGTAGCTGCTTGATAATGGTGCAACTGCTGGAAGTGATGGATGATGATGCAGCTGCTGGATGATAGTGAGGCTGATGGATATGATGATGCAGCTGCTGGATGTGATGGATGACAGTGCAGCTGCTGGATGTAATGGATGATGGTGCAGCTGATGGATGATGGTGCAGCTGATGGATGATGGTGCAGCTGATGGATGATGGTGCAGCTGATGGATGTTGATGCAGCTGCTGGATGACAGTGCAGCTGATGGATGATTCAGTTGCTGGATGTGATGGATGATAACGCGCTAATTAACGGATTCTGTTACGATAACAGCAAGGTTTACAGTGGCAGAGGAAGGGAGGTGTTGACCCTGTTTGTTGGCAGGGTAAAGAAAGCATTAACTTTGGCAGTGTTAGAGATACTTTGGCAGGGTGAAAGATAGTTAACTGTGGCAGGGATAGAGATAGTTAACTGTGGCAGGGTTAGAGATAGTTAACTGTGGCAGGGTTAGAGATAGTTAACTCTAGCAGGGTTAGAGATAATTAATTTTGGCAGGAATAGAGATAGTTAATTTTGGCAGGGTAAAAGACCGTCAACTTTGGCAGGGTGAAAGACCGTTAACTATGGCAGGGTGAAAGACCGTTAACTCTGGCAGGGTGAAAGACCGTTAACTCTGGCAGGGTGAAAGACCGTTAACTTTGGCATGGCAAAAGACCGTTAACTTTGGCAGGGTGAAACACCGTTAGCTCTGGCAGGGTGAAAGACCGTTAACTTTGGCAGGGTGAAAGACCGTTAACTTTGGCAGGGTGAAAGACCGTTAGCTCTGGCAGGGTGAAAGACCGTTAACTTTGGCAGGGTGAAAGACCGTCAACTTTGGCAGGGTGAAAGACCGTTAACTTTGGCAGGGTGAAAGACCGTTAACTTTGGCAGGGCAAAAGACCGTTAACTTTGGCAGGGTGAAAGACCGTTAGCTCTGGCAGGGTGAAAGACCG
This sequence comes from Cherax quadricarinatus, assembly GCF_038502225.1. Lineage (NCBI taxonomy): Eukaryota > Metazoa > Arthropoda > Malacostraca > Decapoda > Parastacidae > Cherax > Cherax quadricarinatus. The sequence goes on from NC_091317.1 coordinate 20,895,730, forward strand.
TTAACTTTGGCAGGGTGAAAGACCGTTAGCTCTGGCAGGGTGAAAGACCGTTAACTTTGGCAGGGTGAAAGACCGTTAGCTCTGGCAGGGTGAAAGACCGTTAACTTTGGCAGGGTGAAAGACCGATAACTTTGGCAGGGTGAAAGACCGATAACTTTGGCAGGGTGAAAGACCGATAACTTTGGCAGGGTGAAAGACCGATAACTTTGGCAGGGTGAAAGACCGATAACTTTGGCAGGGTGAAAGACCGATAACTTTGGCAGGGTGAAAGACCGATAACTTTGGCAGGGTGAAAGACCGATAACTTTGGCAGGGTGAAAGACCGATAACTTTGGCAGGGTGAAAGACCGATAACTTTGGCAGGGTGAAAGACCGATAACTTTGGCAGGGTGAAAGACCGATAACTTTGGCAGGGTGAAAGACCGATAACTTTGGCAGGGTGAAAGACCGATAACTTTGGCAGGGTGAAAGACCGATAACTTTGGCAGGGTGAAAGACCGATAACTTTGGCAGGGTGAAAGACCGATAACTTTGGCAGGGTGAAAGACCGATAACTTTGGCAGGGTGAAAGACCGTTAACTTTGGCAGGGTGAAATATAGTTGGCAGAGTTAGAGATAATTAACTTTGGCAGGGTGAAATATAGTTGGCAGAGTTAGAGATAATTAACTTTGGCAGGGTGAGAGATACTTAGCCTTACCAGGTAGTTCACTTTACACACTATCATCCACCTGGTGGATGATGGCTCAAGAGAACCTGGATGCAGGATAGGCCTAGGAACTAGGTCTATGAAATGTTGACGGAATCACTCTTGTCTTATCTGTTGTCAACAAATTTATTTAAATTTATTTAAAACGTCCGCTATATTATTATTATTATTATTATTATTATTATTATTATTATTATTATTATTATTATTATTAATATTATTATTATTATTATTATTATTATTATTATTATTATTATTATTATTATTATTATAACCTGATATATAGCATAGGTTATTATACTGTCTATTATAGGTTATTATACTGCCGATTATAGGTTATTATACTGTCTATTATAGGTTATTATACTGTCTATTATAGGTTATTATACTGTCTATTATAGGTTATTATACTGCCGATTATAGGTTATTATACTGTCTATTATAGGTTATTATACTGTCTATTATAGGTTATTATACTGTCTATTATAGGTTATTATACTGTCTATTATAGGTTATTATACTGTCTATTATAGGTTATTATACTGTCTATTATAGGTTATTATACTGTCTATTATAGGTTATTATACTGTCTATTATAGGTTATTATACTATTATAGGTTATTATGCTATTATAGGTTATTATACTGTCTATTATAGGTTATTATACTGTCTATTATAGGTTATTATACTGCTGTCTATTATAGGTTATTATACGATTATAGGTTATTATACTGTCTATTATAGGTTATTATACTGTCTATTATAGGTTATTATACTGTCTATTATAGGTTATTATACTGTCTATTATAGGTTATTATACTGTCTATTATAGGTTATTATACTGTCTATTATAGGTTATTATACTGTCTATTATAGGTTATTATACTGTCTATTATAGGTTATTATACTGTCTATTATAGGTTATTATACTGTCTATTATAGGTTATTATACTGTCTATTATAGGTTATTATACTGTCTATTATAGGTTATTATACTGTCTATTATAGGTTATTATACTGTCTATTATAGGTTATTATACTGTCTATTATAGGTTATTATACTGTCTATTATAGGTTATTATACTGTCTATTATAGGTTATTATACTGTCTATTATAGGTTATTATACTGTCTATTATAGGTTATTATACTGTCTATTATAGGTTATTATACTGTCTATTATAGGTTATTATACTGTCTATTATAGGTTATTATACTGTCTATTATAGGTTATTATACTGTCTATTATAGGTTATTATACTGTCTATTATAGGTTATTATACTGTCTATTATAGGTTATTATACTGTCTATTATAGGTTATTATACTGTCTATTATAGGTTATTATACTGTCTATTATAGGTTATTATACTGTCTATTATAGGTTATTATACTGTCTATTATAGGTTATTATACTGTCTATTATAGGTTATAATACTGTCTATTATAGGTTATTATACTGTCTATTATAGGTTATTATACTGTCTATTATAGGTTATTATACTGTCTATTATAGGTTATTATACTGTCTATTATAGGTTATTATACTGTCTATTATAGGTTATTATACTGTCTATTATAGGTTATTATACTGTCTATTATAGGTTATTATACTGTCTATTATAGGTTATTATACTGTCTATTATAGGTTATTATACTGTCTATTATAGGTTATTATACTGTCTATTATAGGTTATTATACTGTCTATTCCTAAGTGTGCACGACGATAGATATGAAGCACATGATGAACATGATGATGAACATGATGATGAACATGATGATCAACATGATGAACATGATGTTGAACATGATGATGAACATGATGATCAACATGATGAACATGATGTTGAACATGATGATCAACATGATGAACATGATGTTGAACATGATGATGAACATGATGATCAACATGATGAACATGATGATGAACATGATGATGAACATGATGATGAACATGATGAACATGATGATGAACATGATGTTGAACATGATGATGAACATGATGAACATGATGATGAACATGATGATGAACATGATGATGAACATGATGATCAACATGATGAACATGATGTTGAACATGATGATGAACATGATGATCAACATGATGAACATGATGATGAACATGATGATCAACATGATGAACATGATGTTGAACATGATGATGAACATGATGATCAACATGATGAACATGATGATGAACATGATGTTGAACATGATGATGAACATGATGAACATGATGATGAACATGATGATGAACATGATGATGAACATGATGAACATGATAATGAACATGAAGATAGACATGAAAAGACAATAGAACACATAATATACTAAAGAACACATAACAGACAATAGAACACATCACAAAAACAACAGTAGACAGAGTACATAACGATAGACACTAGATCACGTTACAATAGGCAATAGATGACCTAACAATAGACATCTCTCTGATACTACCACCATCACAGTGTGACCCAGTGTTGTCTGACACCACCACCATCACAGAGTGACCCAGTGTTGTCTGACACCACCACCATCACAGAGTGACCCAGTGTTGTCTGACACCACCACCATCACAGAGTGACCCAGTGTTGTCTGACACCACCACCATCACAGAGTGACCCAGTGTTGTCTGACACCACCACCATCACAGAGTGACCCAGTGTTGTCTGACACCACCACCATCACAGAGTGACCCAGTGTTGTCTGACACCACCACCATCACAGAGTGACCCAGTGTTGTCTGACACCACCACCATCACAGAGTGACCCAGTGTTGTCTGACACCACCACCATCACAGAGTGACCCAGTGTTGTCTGACACCACCACCATCACAGAGTGACCCAGTGTTGTCTGACACCACCACCATCACAGAGTGACCCAGTGTTGTCTGACACCACCACCATCACAGAGTGACCCAGTGTTGTCTGACACCACCACCATCACAGAGTGACCCAGTGTTGTCTGACACCACCACCATCACAGAGTGACCCAGTGTTGTCTGACACCACCACCATCACAGAGTGACCCAGTGTTGTCTGACACCACCACCATCACAGAGTGACCCAGTGTTGTCTGACACCACCACCATCACAGAGTGACCCAGTGTTGTTTGACACCACCACCATCACAGTGTGACCCAGTGTTGTCTGACACCACCACCATCACAGTGTGACCCAGTGTTGTCTGACACCACCACCATCACAGAGTGACCCAGTGTTGTTTGACACCACCACCATCACAGTGTGACCCAGTGTTGTCTGACACCACCACCATCACAGAGTGACCCAGTGTTGTCTGACACCACCACCATCACAGAGTGACCCAGTGTTGTCTGACACCACCACCATCACAGTGTGACCCAGTGTTGTCTGACACCACCACCATCACAGTGTGACCAAATGTTGTCTGACACCACCACCATCACAGAGTGACCCAGTGTTGTCTGACACCACCACCATCACAGTGTGACCCAGTGTTGTCTGACACCACCACCATCACAGTGTGACCCAGTGTTGCCTGACACCACCACCATCACACAGTGTGACCAAGTGTTGCTGACACCACCATGTGTTGTTTGACACCACCACCATCACAGAGTGACCCAGTGTTGTCTGACACCACCACCATCACAGAGTGACCCAGTGTTGTCTGACACCACCACCATCACAGTGTGACCTAGTGTTGTCTGAAACCACCACCATCACAGTGTGACCCAGTGTTGTCTGACACCACCACCATCACAGTGTGACCCAGTGTTGTCTGACACCACCACCATCACAGTGTGACCCAGTGTTGTCTGACACCACCACCATCACAGTGTGACCCAGTGTTGTCTGACGCCACCACCATCACAGTGTGACCCACAGTTGTCTGACACCACCACCATCACAGTGTGACCAAATGTTGTCTGACACCACCACCATAACAGAGTGACCCAGTGTTGTCTGACACCACCACCATCACAGTGTGACCCAGTGTTGTCTGACACCACGAACATCACAGTGTGAAACAGTGTTGTCTAACACCACCACCATCACAGTGTGATCCAGTGTTGTCTGACACCACCAACATCACAGTGTGACCCAGTGTTGTCTGACACCACCACCATCACAGTGTGACCCAGTGTTGTCTGACACCACCAACATCACAGTGTGACCCAGTGTTGTCTGACACCACCACCATCACAGTGTGATCCAGTGTTGTCTGACACCACCATCATCACAGTGTGACCCAGTGTTGTCTGACACCACCACCATCACAGTGTGATCCAGTGTTGTCTGACACCACCATCATCACAGTGTGACCCAGTGTTGTCTGACACCACCACCATCACAGTGTGATCCAGTGTTGTCTGACACCACCATCGCCACACAGTGTGTCCCAGTATTGTCTGACACCACCACCATCACACAATGTGACCAAGTGTTGTCTGGCACAACCAAGTGTTGTCATGACGCAACAACACTACCATCATAATACAACACTGCCATCATGACACAACACTGCCATCATAATACAACACTGCCATCATAATACAACAACACTACCATCATGATACAACACTTCCACCATGGTATAACAACGCTACCATCATGGTGCAACACTACCATCATGATACAACACTTCCATCATGATACAATAACACTACCAACATAATACAACATTACCATCATGATACAACAACACTACTATCATAATACAACACTACCATCATAATACAACAACACTACCATCATAATACAACAACACTACCATCATAATACAACACTACCATCATAATACAACAACACTACCATCATAATACAACAACACTACCATCATAATACAACACTACCATCATGATACAACAACACTGCCATCATAATACAACACTACCATCATAATACAACACTACCATCATAATACAACACTACCATCATAATACAACACTTCCATCATAATACAATACTACAATCATAATACAACACTACCATCATAATACAACACTACTATCATAATACAACACTACCATCATAATACAACACTACTATCATAATACAACACTACCATCATAATACAACACTACCATCATGATAAAACAACACTACCATCATAATACAACACTACCATCATGATAAAACAACACTACCATCATAATACAACACTACCATCATGATACAACAACACTACCATCATAATACAACACTACCATCATAATACAACACTACCATCATGATACAACAACACTACCATCATAATACAACACTGTCATCATAATACAACACTGCCATCATAATACAACACTACCATCATGATACAACAACACTACCATCATAATACAACACTACCATCATAATACAACACTACCATCATGATACAACAACACTACCATCATAATACAACACTACCATCATAATACAACACTACCATCATGATACAACAACACTACCATCATAATACAACACTGTCATCATAATACAACACTGCCATCATAAAACAACACTACCATCATAATACAACACTGTCATCATGATACAACAACATTACCATCATAATGCAACACTGTCATCATAATACAACACTACCATCATAATACAACACTGTCATCATGATACAACAACACTACCATCATAATGCAACACTGTCATCATAATACAACACTATCATAATACAACACTGCCATCATGATACAACAACACTACCATCATAATACAACACTGCCATCATGATACAACAAAACTACCATCATGATACAACACTACCATCATGATACAACACTACCATCATGATACAACAACACTACCATCATGATACAACACTACCATCATGATACAACACTACCATCATGATACAACAACACTACCGTCATGATACAACAACACTACCATCATGATACAACACTACCATCATGAAACAACAACACTACCATCTTAATACAACACTAACATCATGATACAACAACACTACCATCATGATACAACACTACAATCATGATACAACACTACCATAATGGTACAACACTACCATCATGGTGCAACACCACCATTATGATACAACACTGCCATCATGGTATAACAACACTAATATCATGGTGCAACACTACCATCATGATACAACACTTCCATCATGATACAATAACACTACCATCATGATACAACACTTCCATCATGATACAACACTATCATCATAATACAGCACTACCATCGTCATACAACACTACCATCATGCTGCAACGCCACCATTATGATACAACAACACTACCATCATAATACAACACTACCAACATAATACAACACTACCATCATGATACAACACTGCCATCATAATACAACCCTGCCATCATGATACAACAACACTACCATCATGATACAACAACACTACCATCATAATACAGCAACGTTACCATCATAATACAACACTACCATCATAATACAACACTACCATCATAATACAACACTACCATCATAATACAACACTGCTATCATAATACAACACTACCATCATGATACAACACTGCAATCATAATACAACACTGCCATCATGATAAAACAACACTGCCATCATGATACAACAACACTACCATCATAATACAACACTGCCATCATGATACAACAACACTACCATCATAATACAACACTGCCACCATAATACAACACTGCCATCATAATACAACACTGCCATCATGATAAAACTACACTGCCATCATGATACAACAACACTACCGTCATAATACAACACTACCATCATGATACAACAATACTACCATCATGATACAACACTATCATCATGATACAGCAACACTACCATCATGATACAACACTACCATCATGATACAACAACACTACCACCATGATGCAACACTACCATCATGATACAACACTACCATCATGAAACAACACTACCATCATAATACAACACTGCCATCATAATACAACGCTGCCATCATAATACAACACTGTCATCATGATACAACACTACCATCATAATACAACACTGCCATCATGATACAACAACACTACCATCATGATACAACAACACTACCATCATGATACAACACTACCATCATGATACAACAACACTACCATCATGATACAACACTACCATCATGATACAACACTACCATCATGATACAACAACACTACCATCATGATACAACACTACCATCATGATACAACACTACCATCATGATACAACAACACTACCATCATGATACAACACTACCATCATGATACAACAACACTACCATCATGATACAACACTACCATCATGATACAACAACACTACCATCATGATACAACACTACCATCATGATACAACACTACCATCATGATACAACACTACCATCATGATACAACAACACTACCATCATGATACAACAACACTACCATCATAATACAACACTACCATCATGATACAACACTACCATCATGATACAACACTACCATCATGATACAACAACACTACCATCATGATACAACACTACCATCATGATACAACACTACCATCATGATACAACACTACCATCATGATACAACAACACTACCATCATAATACAACACTACCATCATGATACAACACTACCATCATGATACAACACTACCATCATGATACAACACTACCATCATGATACAACACTACCATCATGATACAACACTACCATCATGATACAACAATACTACCATCATGAAACAACACTACCATCATGATGCAACACTACCATCTTAATACAACACTGCCATCATGATACAACACTACCATCATGATACAACACTACCATCATGATGCAACACTACCATCTTAATACAACACTGCCATCATGATACAACACTACCATCATGATACAACACTACCATCATGAAACAACACTACCATCATGATGCAACACTACCATCTTAATACAACACTGCCATCATGATACAACACTACCATCATGATACAACACTACCATCATGATACAACACTACCATCATGATACAACAACACTACCATCATAATACAACACTACCATCATGATACAACACTACCATCATGATACAACACTACCATCATGATACAACAACACTACCATCATAATACAACACTACCATCATGATACAACACTACCATCATGATACAACACTACCATCATGATACAACACTACCATCATGATACAACACTACCATCATGATACAACACTACCATCATGATACAACAATACTACCATCATGAAACAACACTACCATCATGATGCAACACTACCATCTTAATACAACACTGCCATCATGATACAACACTACCATCATGATACAACACTACCATCATGATGCAACACTACCATCTTAATACAACACTGCCATCATGATACAACACTACCATCATGATACAACACTACCATCATGAAACAACACTACCATCATGATGCAACACTACCATCTTAATACAACACTGCCATCATGATACAACACTACCATCATGATACAACACTACCATCATGATACAACACTACCATCATGATACAACACTACCATCATGATACAACACTACCATCATGATACAACACTACCATCATGATACAACAATACTACCATCATGAAACAACACTATCATCATGATGCAACACTACCATCTTAATACAACACTGCCATCATGATACAACACTACCATCATGATACAACACTACCATCATGAAACAACACTACCATCATGATGCAACACTACCATCTTAATACAACACTGCCATCATGATACAACACTACCATCATGAAACAACACTGCCATCATGATACAACACTACCATCATGATACAACACTACCATCATGAAACAACACTGCCATCATGATACAACACTACCATATTAATACAACACTGTCATCATGATACAACACTACCATCATGAAACAACACTACCATCATGATGCAACACTACCATATTAATACAACACTGCCATCATGATACAACACTACCATCATGATACAACACTGCCATCATGATACAACACTACCATCATGATGCAACACTACCATCATGATGCAACACTACCATCATGATACAACACTACCATCATGATACAACACTACTATCATCATGATACAACACTACCATCATGATGCAACACTACCATCATGATACAACACTACCATCATGATACAACACTGCCATCATGATACAACACTACCATCATGATGCAACACTACCATCATGATACAACACTACCATCATGATACAACACTACCATCATGATACAACACTACCATCATGATGCAACACTACCATCATGATACAACACTACCATCATGATACAACACTACCATCATGATACAACACTAATATCATGATACAACACTACCATCATGATGCAACACTACCATCATGAAACAACACTACCATCATGAAACAACACTACCATCATGATACAACACTACCATCATGATACAACACTACCATCATGAAACAACACTACCATCATGATACAACACTACCATCTTAATACAACACTGCCATCATGATACAACAACAATACCATCTTAATACAACACTACCATCATGATACAACAACACTACCATCATAATACAACAATGCCATCATGATACAACAACACTACCATCATAATACAACACTGCCATCATAATACAACACTGCCATCATAATACAACACTGTCATCATGATACAACACTACCATCATAATACAACACTACCATCATGATACAACAATACTACCATCATGAAACAACACTACCATCATGATGCAACACTACCATCATGATGCAACACTACCATCTTAATACAACACTGCCATCATGATACAACACTACCATCATGATACAACACTACCATCATGAAACAACACTACCATCATGATGCAACACTACCATCTTAATACAACACTGCCATCATGATACAACACTACCATCATGAAACAACACTGCCATCATGATACAACACTACCATCATGATACAACACTACCATCATGAAACAACACTGCCATCATGATACAACACTACCATATTAATACAACACTGCCATCATGATACAACACTACCATCATGAAACAACACTACCATCATGATGCAACACTACCATATTAATACAACACTGCCATCATGATACAACACTACCATCATGATACAACACTGCCATCATGATACAACACTACCATCATGATGCAACACTACCATCATGATGCAACACTACCATCATGATACAACACTACCATCATGATACAACACTACTATCATCATGATACAACACTACCATCATGATGCAACACTACCATCATGATACAGCACTACCATCATGATACAACACTGCCATCATGATACAACACTACCATCATGATGCAACACTACCATCATGATACAACACTACCATCATGATACAACACTACCATCATGATACAACACTACCATCATGATGCAACACTACCATCATGATACAACACTACCATCATGATACAACACTACCATCATGATACAACACTAATATCATGATACAACACTACCATCATGATGCAACACTACCATCATGATACAACACTACCATCATGATACAACACTACCATCATGATACAACACTAATATCATGATACAACACTACCATCATGATGCAACACTACCATCGTGAAACAACACTACCATCATGAAACAACACTACCATCATGATACAACACTACCATCATGATACAACAATACCATCATGATACAACACTACCATCATGATGCAACACTACCATCATGAAACAACACTACCATCATGATACAACACTACCATCTTAATACAACACTGCCATCATGATACAACAACAATACCATCTTAATACAACACTACCATCATGATACAACAACACTACCATCATAATACAACAATGCCATCATGATACAACAACACTACCATCATAATACAACACTGCCATCATAATACAACACTGCCATCATAATACAACACTGTCATCATGATACAACAACACTACCATCATAATACAACACTGCCATCATGATACAACACTACCATCATGATACAACACTTCCATCATGATACAACACTACCATCATGATACAACAACACTACCATCATGATACAACACTACCATCATGATACAACACTGCCATCATGATACAACAACACTACCATCATGATACAACACTGCCATCATGATACAACACTACCATCATGATACAACACTACCATCATGATACAACAACACTACCATCATGATACAACACTACCATCATGATACAACACTACCATCATGATACAACACTACCATCATGATACAACACTACCATCATGATACAACACTACCATCATGATACAACACTACCATCATGATACAACAACACACCATAATGAAACAACAACACTACCATCTTAATACAACACTACCATCATGATACAACACTACCATCATGATACAACAACACTACCATCATGATACAACAACACTACCATCATGATACAACACTACCATCATGATACAACAACACTACCATCATGATACAACACTACCATCATGATACAACAACACTACCATCATGATACAACAACACTACCATCATGATACAACAACACTACCATCATGATACAACAACACTACCATCATGATACAACAACACTACCATCATGATACAACACTACCATCATGATACAACAACACTACCATCATGATACAACAATACCATCATGATACAACAACACTACCATCATGATACAACACTACCATCATGATACAACACTACCATCATGATACAACAACACTACCATCATGATACAACAACACTACCATCATGAAACAACAACACTACCATCATGATACAACAACACTACCATCATAATACAACACTACCATCATGATACAACACTACCATCATGATACAACAACACTACCATCATGATACAACACTACCATCATGATACAACAACACTACCATCATGATACAACAACACTACCATCATGATACAACACTACCATCATGATACAACACTACCATCATGATACAACAACACACCATCATGAAACAACAACACTACCATCTTAATACAACACTACCATCATGATACAACAACACTACCATCATGATACAACAACACTACCATCATGATACAACAACACTACCATCATGATACAACACTACCATCATAATACAACACTACCATCATGATACAACAACACACCATTATGAAACAACAACACTACCATCTTAATACAACACTACCATTATGATACAACACTACCATCATGATACAACACTACCATCATGATAAAACAACACTACCATCATGATACAACAACACTACCGTCATGATACAACACTACAATCATGATATAACACTACCATCATAATACAACACTTCTATCATGATACAACACTACCATCATGATACAACACTACCGTCATGATACAACACTACAATCATGATACAACACTACCATCATAATACAACACTACAATCATGATACAACACTACCATCATGATACTACACTACCATCATGATACAACACTACAATCATGATACAACACTACCATCATGATACAACACTACCATCATAATACAACACTACAATCATGATACAACACTACCATCATGATACAACACTACCATCATGATACAACAACACTACCATCATGATACAACACTACCATCATGATACAACACTACCATCATGATACAACAACACTACCATCATGATACAACACTACCATCATGATACAACACTACCATCATGATACAACAACACTACCATCGTGATACAACAACACTACCATCATGATACAACAACACTACCATCATGATACAACAACACTACCGTCATGATACAACACTACAATCATGATACAACACTACCATCATAATACAACACTACCATCATGAAACAAGAACACTACCATCTTAATACAACACTACCATCATGAAACAAGAACACTACCATCATGATACAACACTACCATCATGATACAACACTACCATCATGATACAACACTACCATCATGAAACAAGAACACTACCATCTTAATACAACACTACCATCATGATACAACAACACAACCATCATGATACAACACTACAATCATGATACAACACTACCATCATAATACAACACTACCATCATAATACAACACTACCATCATAATACAACACTACCATCATAATACAACACTACCATCATGATACAACAACACTACCATCTTAATACAACACTACCATCATGATACAACAACACTACCATCTTAATACAACACTGCCATCATGATACAACAACACTATCATCATAATACAACAATGTCATCATGATACAACACTGCCATCATGAAACAACAACACTACCATCTTAATACAACACTACCATCATGATACAACAACACTACCGTCATGATACAACACTAAAATCATGATACAACACTACCATCATGATACAACACTACCATCATGATACAACACTACCATCATGATACAACACTACCATCATGATACAACAACACTACCATCATGATACAACACTACAATCATGATACAACACTACCATCATAAAACAACACTACCATCATAATACAACACTACCATCATAATACAACACTACCATCATAATACAACACTACCATCATGATACAAGAACACTACCATTCTAATACAATACTACCATCCTAATACAACACTACCATCATAATACAACACTACCATCATGATACAACAACACTACCATCATGATACAACACTACAATCATGATACAACACTACCATCATAATACAACACTACCATCATAATACAACACTACCATCCTAATACAACACTTCCATCATAATACAACACTATAATCATGATAAAACACTACCATCCTAATACAACACTACCATCATAATACAACACTACCATCCTAATACAACACTACCATCATAATACAACACTACCATCATGATACAAGAACACTACCATCCTAATACAACACTACCATCCTAATACAACACTACCATCATACTACAACACTACCATCCTAATACAACACTACCATCATACTACAACACTACCATCTTGATACAACAACACTGCCATCATAATACAACACTACAATCGCGATACAACACTACAATCATGATACAACACTACCATCATGGTACAACACTACCATCATGAAACAACAACACTACCATCATAATACAACAACAATACCATCATAATACAACAACACTACAATCATGATACAACAACACTACCATCATGATACAACACTACCATCATAATACAACAACACTACCATCATGATACAACAACACTACCATCCTAATACAACACTACCATCATGATACAACAACACTGCCATCATGATACAACACTACCATCCTAATACAACACTACCATCATGATACAACAACACTGCTATCATGATACAACAACACTACCATCCTAATACAACACTACCATCATGATGCAACAACACTACCATCATGATACAACAACACTACCATCCTAATACAACACTACCATCATGATACAACAACACTACCATCCTAATACAACACTACCATCATGATACAACAACACTACCATCCTAATACAACACTTCCATCATGATACAACAATACTACCATGATGATACAACACTACCATCATAATACAACAACACTACCATCATGATACAACAACACTACCATCCTAATACAACACTACCATCATTATACAACAACACTACCATCATAATACAACACTACCATCATGATAGAACAACACTACCATCCTAATACAACACTACCATCATAATACAACAACACTACCATCATGATACAACAACACTACCATCATAATACAACACTACCATCATGATAGAACAACACTACCATCCTAATACAACACTACCATCATGATACAACAATACTACCATGATGATACAACACTACCATCCTAATACAACACTACCATCATAATACAACACTACCATCATGATACAATACTACCATGATGATACAACACTACCATCATGATGCAACAACACTACCATCATGATACAACAACACTACCATCCTAATACAACACTACCATCATGATACAACAACACTACCATCCTAATACAACACTACCGTCATGATACAACAACACTACCATCCTAATACAACACTACCATCATGATACAACAACACTACCATCCTAATACAACACTACCATCATGATACAACAACACTACCATCATAATACAACACTACCATCATGATACAACAACACTACCATCCTAATACAACACTACCATCATGATACAACAATACTACCATGATGATACAACACTACCATCATGATGCAACAACACTACCATCCTAATACAACACTACCATCATGATGCAACAACACTACCGTCATGATACAACACTACCATCATAATACAACAACACTACCGTCTTGATACAACAACACTACCTTCCTAATACAACACTACCATCATGATACAACAACACTACCCTCCTAATGCAACACTACCATCGTGATACAACAACACTGCCATCATGATACAACACTACCATCCTAATACAACACTACCATCATGATACAACAATACTACCATGATAATACAACACTACCATCACAATACAACATCACTACCATCATGATACAACAACACTACCATCCTAATACAACACTACCATCATGATACAACAACACTACCATCCTAATACAACACTACCATCATGATACAACAACACTACCATCCTAATACAACACTACCATCATGAAACAACAACACTACCATCATAATACAACACTACCATCATGATACAACAACACTACCATCCTAATACAACACTACCATCATGATACAACAACACTACCATCCTAATACAACACTACCATCATGATACAACAATACTACCATGATGATACAACACTACCATCATAATACAACACTACCATCAACACATTGAACGGACCGATATTACGATGGATCTACTGTGTTCTCTTCCTTGAGATAAGATGTCACTGTCCCCGTCATGCGAGGTCACGGAGGGAGGGAGGGACAGGTGTTAGTACAGGAAGAGATGGGATAAAGGCGGAGGATATAGATGAAAAGGGAAGAGAGGATGGGGTAAATAAGGGAAGGGTCTGCAATGTTAGACAAGAATAAAGGAATTATCGAAAATTGTATAGAATACTGATAAGTTTAAGGTTAAGACACATATGCAACAGTTGGGTGTCTTTATTGTTGCAACGTTTCGCCTACACAGTAGACTTCTTCAGTCGAATAGAAAGGGAACAATGGTAATGAAATAAAGATGATGTAATCAGTCCATCAACCTCGGAGAAAGAGTATTTGAGGTGGTCAGTCCCTCAGCCTGGAAAAAGAGTTCAGCTTCATGATCTGGAACGATATGAATTTGAAGAATGAGAACGACGTCTTAAATACTGTGGAAGGTGAGGTGGAAGATCTGGAAGACTTTGTAGGGGACGGGATCCACTAGTGGAAGTAAGAAGGCAGCTCCATGTGGAATCCAACCCTTCTCACTCGTAACTAGTAGATACGCGATGAAGACTGAAAGATGTCTTCTGTACCAGGGTACCGTTGTGCTGCAGTGTCTGACAGTAAAGAAATTCCAGGCTGAGGGACTGACTACCTCAAACTACTCGTCTCTTTACATGTTTTTTTTTTTTTTTGTATTAGACTGATGAAGGCACTGTGTGGTGAAACGTTTCAACTATAAGAATACTTAAGTGTTGCACTTGTGTCTAACTCAGCACTAAGAAGGAAGTGTCTTGGTGCCGGCACTAAACACTTGTGTCCAGTAGTTGGCACTGTCTACCCTTTTCTGAGAATCATACTGGATCACTTCCCTTTTCCCTACGCTGTGTTGGGGAAAATGTATCTAAGTGTGTATACATGCTTAGGCACATGCATGTAAACATGTATCCAAGTATGTATCCAAAAATGTATTCAAGCATGTATTCAGGCATGCATCCAAGCACGTATCCAGCCCAGGTTCTTGACTGTCGTTTTCCTATCCAAACAGAAGAAATGCTACTGTTAGCAGTAGCATTTCTCCTTGGTTAACAGTGCAGCGTATCCGTTAACAGAAGTGTCGTGCTGGAGGGGGGAAGGGGAGAGGGACTGGCTAACTGTTTGTTTCGCCATTCTTCGCCAAACTCAATGACATGCAACTATTTTTCTCCACTTTTTACGCGAAGTGAAGCAAAACATTGCGGCCAGGATTTATTGTACCCACGAGCCTGCCCCTCCCTCTCTACGCTCTCCTACACTTATACAGTACACTCCTACAGTCACTTCTACAGTTATTCCTACAATTATACAGTCATACAGTTACTTCAGCAACTCTACAGTTACTCCTACTGTAACTTCTACAGTCCTAGAAAAGGGAGAAGAAGACTAACCCGGAGGGATGATAACCCTGTGGAAGAAGACTAACCCGGAGGGATGGTAACCCAGTGGAAGAAGACTAACCCGGAGGGATGATAACCCAGTGGAAGAAGACTAACCCGGAGGGATGGTAACCCAGTGGAAGAAGACTAACCCGGAGGGATGGTAACCCAGTGGAGGAAGACTAACCCGGAGGGATGATTACCCAGTGGAAGAAGACTAACCCGGAGGGATGGTAACCCAGTGGAAGAAGACTAACCCGGAGGGATGATAACCCAGTGGAAGAAGACTAACCCGGAGGGATGGTAACCCACTGGAAGAAGACTAACCCGGAGGGATGGTAACCCAGTGGAAGAAGACTAACCCGGAGGGATGGTAACAGAGTAGAAAAAGACTAACCCGGAGGGATGGTAACCCAGTGGAAGAAGACTAACCCGGAGGGATGGTAACCCAGTGGAAGGAGACTAACCCGGAGGGATGGTAACCCAGTAGAAAAAGACTAACCCGGAGGGATGGCAACCCAGTAGAAAAAGATTAACCCGGAGGGATGGTAACCCAGTGGAAGAAGACTAACCCGGAGGGATGGTAACCCAGTGGAAGAAGACTAACCCGGAGGGATGGTAACCCAGTAGAAGAAGACTAACCCGGAGGGATGGTAACCCAGTGGAAGAAGACTAACCCGGAAGGATGGTAACCCAGTGGAAGGAGACTAACCCGGAGGGATGGTAACCCAGTAGAAAAAGACTAACCCGGAGGGATGGCAACCCAGTAGAAAAAGATTAACCCGGAGGGATGGTAACCCAGTGGAAGAAGACTAACCCGGAGGGATGGTAACCCAGTGGAAGAAGACTAACCCGGAGGGATGGTAACCCAATGGAAGGAGACTAACCCGGAGGGATGGTAACCAAGTAGAAAAAGACTAACCCGGAGGGATGGTAACCCAATGGAAGAAGACTAACCCGGAGGGATGGTAACCCAGTAGAAAAAGACTAACCCGGAGGGATGGTAACCCAGTAGAAAAAGACTAACCCGGAGGGATGGTAACCCAGTAGAAAAAGACTAACCCGGAGGGATGGTAACCCAGTAGAAAAAGACTAAACCGGAGGGATGGTAACCCAGTGGAAGAAGACTAACCCGGAGGGATGGTAACCCAGAGGAAGAGGACTAACCCGGAGGGATGGTAACCCAGTAGAAAAAGGCTAACCCGGAGGGATGGTAACCCAGTAGAAAAAGACTAACCCGGAGGGATGGTAACCCAGTAGAAAAAGACTAACCCGGAGGGATGGTAACCCAGTAGAAAAAGACTAACCAGGAGGGATGGTAACCCAGTGGAAGAAGACTAACCCGGAGGGATGGTAACCCAGTAGAAAAAGACTAACCAGGAGGGATGGTAACCCAGTGGAAGAGGACTAACCCGGAGGGATGGTAACCCAGTAGAAGACTAGCCCGGAGGGATGGTAACCCAGTGGAAGAAGACTAACCCGGAGGGGTGGTAACCCAGTGGAAGAAAACTAACCCGGAGGGATGGTAACCCAATAGAAAAAGACTAACCCGGAGGATGGTAACCCAGTGGAAGAAGACTAACCCGGAGGGATGGTAACCCAGTGGAAGAAGACTAACCCGGAGGGGTGGTAACCCAGTGGAAGAAAACTAACCCGGAGGGATGGTAACCCAATAGAAAAAGACTAACCCGGAGGATGGTAACCCAATAGATAAAGACTAACCCGGAGGGATGGTAACCCAGAGCAACCCAGTAAGGCCACTCTTGTGTCCGGCATATATCGAATGTGATCCTCTTTCCCAGGATGCCACCCACACCAGTCAGTGTTAACTCAGATACCTGCTGACTTACTTATTGCAAGGTGAGCAGGATCAACTGGTGTAGTGCAACTAACAACAAGGTACCTACTTACTCCTAAGTGAACAAGAGCAACAGATGTAATGCAACTAACAACAAGGTACCTACTTACTCCTAAGTGAACAAGAGCAACAGATGTAATGCAACTAACAACAAGGTACCTACTTACAGCTAGGTGAACAAGAGCAACAGGTGTAATGCAACTAACAACAAGGTACCTACTTACTGCTAAGTGAACAAGAGCAGCAGGTGTAATGCAACTAACAACAAGGTACCTACTTACTGCTAAGTGAACAAGAGCAACAGGTGTAATGCAACTAACAAGGTACCTACTTACTGCTAAGTGAACAAGAGCAACAGGTGTAATGCAACTAACAAGGTACCTACTTACTGCTAAGTGAACAAGAGCAACAGGTGTAATGCAACTAACAAGGTACCTACTTACTGCTAGGTGAACAGGGAGCAACAGGTGCAACGTTACTGCTCAGGACTCTCTCTCAGTGACTGTCAGTGACTGCCAGTCACAAGTGTCAGTAATTGTCAGTAACTGCCAGTCACTGACAGTCACCAGTCACTGATAGTCACCCAGTCACCCCGTCAGTGACAGTCACCCCGTGTTACAAAAAGGCGATATCTCCAATATATAGTCATCCCCAGAGAATTCTAGAGGGTCTCCCCCTGTAGCATTCAGCCTGCTAGTCAGTGCCAAGTCAGTGGCAGTCAGTGGTAGTCAGTACCAAGTCAGTGGCACTGTTAGTCATTGTTAAGTCAGTGGCAGTCAGTGGTAATCAGTGCCAAGTCAGTGGCAGTTACTGCTAGTCAGTGCCAAGTCAATGGCAGTCACTGCTAGTCAGTGCCAAGTCAGTGCCAGTCAGTGACATTCACTGCTAGTCAGTGTCAAGTAAGTGGCAGTTACTGCTAATCAGTGTCAAGTCAGTGGCAGTTACTGCTAGTTAGTGTCAACTCAGTGCGAAGTCAGTGCCAAGTCAGTGGCAGTCAGTGCCAAGTCAGTGGCAGTCAGTGGCAGTCAGTGGCAGTCAGTGTAGCGTGTGGTCACAGGTCCTCGGGGAAATGCTTGCTTCACAAATCCTCTCCTACAAGACCCTGTAATTAATTCCAGAGAAGCGAGCTCTAATCCTCTCTCTGTCTCTCTCTCTCTGTCTCTCTCTCTCTCTCTCTCTCTGTCTCTCTCTCTCTGTCTCTCTCTCTCTCTCTCTCTCTCTCTCTCTCTCTCTCTCTCTTTGCCTCTCTCTGTCTCTCTTTGCCTCTCTCTCTCTGTCTCTCTATCTCTCTATCTCTCTCTCGTTTCCTGGTCCCCTCGTCTCATCTTTTTTTCAATACGTCTCTTTCTCTCCCCTTTCTCTCTCCCTCTCTTTGTTCCCTTGTTTTCTCTTCTCCTCTACGCCTTCTTTTTGCATTTTCTCTTGTGTATTCCTCTCTCGTTAGTGTGTGTGTGTGTGTGTACTCATCTCTTTGTACTCACCTATTTGTGGTTGCAGGGGTCGAATCACAGCTCCTGGCCCAGCCTGTGTGTGTGTGTGTGAAGGCATCTTTCACGACCAGTCTGGTCATATCAGTGGCCAGGCTGAATTCGTGATTGTTTGGTGAGTCCAGACATCATAATACAGAGATTCGTAATTGTTTGGTGAGTACAAACATCATAATACAGAGATTCATGATTGTTTGGTGAGTACAAACATCATAATACAGAGATTCGTGATTGTATGGTGAGTACAAACATCATAATACAGAGATTCGTGATTGTTTATTGAGTACAAACGTCAAAATAGAGAGATTCGTGATTGTTTGTTGAGTACAAACGTCAAAATAGAGAGATTCGTGATTGTTTGGTGAGTCCAAACATCATAATACAGAGATTCGTGATTGTTTGGTGAGTCCAAACATCATAATACGAAGATTCGTGATTGTTTGGTGAGTACAAACATCATAATACGAAGATTCGTGATTGTTTGGTGAGTACAAACATCATAATACAGAGATTCGTGATTGTTTGGTGAGTACAAACATCATAATAGAGAGATTCGTGATTGTATGGTGAGTACAAACGTCATAATACAGAGTTTCGTGATTGTTTACAGACTACGAGCGTCAGAACACAAATATTCGTGAGTTTTACATAACAGATTTGTCAGACTACAATAATTCTTGAAAATATTAATGTTTGTTTCGTTAAACTACAAAGATTCTTGAGGTATGGAAGTGAGTTGCTGATCATGTAACACTTTATACCACTTTGTAACACTTTATACCACTTTGTAACACTTTATACCACTTTGTAACACTTTATACCACTTTGTAACACTTTATACCACTTTGTAACACTTTATACCACTTTGTAACACATTATACCACTTTGTAACACTTTATACCACTTTGTAACACTATACCACTTTGTAACACTATACCACTTTGTAACACTATACCACTTTGTAACACTATACCACTTTGTAACACATTATACCACTTTGTAACACTTTATACCACTTTGTAACACTTTATACCACTTTGTAACACTATACCACTTTGTAACACTATACCACTTTGTAACACTATACCACTTTGTAACACTATACCACTTTGTAACACTATACCACTTTGTAACACTATATCACTTTGTAACACTATACCACTTTGTAACACTATACCACTTTGTAACACTATACCACTTTGTAACACTATACCACTTTGTAACACTGTTAACACGTTATAGCACTTTTTAAGCGTTCTGAAAGTTTGGACGAAATTCTCCTCTATTGATTTGATTGGTGGTGATGGTGGTGATGGTGGTGATGGTGGTGATGGTGGTGGTGATGGTGGTGATGGTGGTGGTGGTGGTGATGGTGGTGGTGATGGTGGTGATGGTGGTGGTGGTGGTGGTGATGGTGGTTGTGATGGTGTTGATGGTGTTGGTGATGGTGGTGGTGATGGTGGTGATGGTGATGGTGATGGTGGTGGTGATGGTGGTGATGGTGGTTGTGATGGTGTTGATGGTGTTGGTGATGGTGGTGGTGATGGTGGTGATGGTGATGGTGATGGTGGTGGTGGTGATGGTGGTGATGATGATGGTGATGATTGTGGTGATGGTGGTGGTGATGGTGATGATTGTGGTGATGGTGGTGGTGATGGTGGTGGTGATGGTGGTGGTGATTGTGGTGATGGTGGTGGTGATGGTGGTGGTGATGGTGGTGGTGATGGTGGTGGTGATGATGGTGGTGGTGATGGTGGTGGTGATTGTGGTGATGGTGGTGGTGATGGTGGTGGTGATGGTGGTGGTGGTGATGGTGGTGGTGATGGTGGTGATGGTGGTGGTGATGGTGGTGATGGTGGTGGTGATGGTGGTGATGGTGGTGGTGATGGTGGTGGTGATGGTGGTCATGGGGGTGGTGGGGGTGGTGGGGGTGGTGGGGGTAGTTGGGGGTGGTGGTGATGGTGGTGGTGATTGTGGTGATGGTGGTGGAGATTGTGGTGATGGTGGTGATGGTGGTGATTATGGTGATGGTGGTGGTGATTGTGGTGATGGTGATTATGGTGTTACTGATGGCGATTGTGGTGGTGGTGATGGTGGTGGTGATGGTCATGGTGGTGGTGGTGATGGTGGTGGTGATTGTGGTAATGGTGGTGGTGATTGTGGTGATGGTGGTAGTTATTATGGTGATGGTGATTGTGGTGATGGTGATGGTGGTGGTGATGATGGTGGTGGTGATGGTGGCGGTGATTGTAGTGATGGTGGTGGTGATGGTGGTGATTGTGGTAATGGTGGTGGTGATTGTGGTGATGGTAGTGGTTATTATGGTGATGGTGGTGGTGATTGTGGTGATGGTGATGGTGGTGGTGATGATGGTGGTGGTGATGGCGGTGATTGTAGTGATGGTGGTGGTGATTGTGGTAATGGTGGTGGTGATTGTGGTGATGGTAGTGGTTATTATGGTGATGGTGGTGGTGATTGTGGTGATGGTGGTGGTCGAGGAAATATAGTCTTCAGACACGGGTCTCAGGTCACGTTATGACCAACTTAAATAGCCTTTAACATCTCCACTAACATTACTGGAAGCAGCGTCACCAACCACCAACACCAACAACACACCAACAACACCAACTCCAACCCCATCAACACCAACAACGCACCAACAACAACCACCAACAGCCAACAACACCAACAACACACCAACACCACCAACAACAACACACTAGTCTGATGTGTTGTTGATAAAGCGCCAGACTTCCACACCTTCCTGGCTCCCTCTCCACTTTTAATTTGTCTTTTATGTAATTTGGGGGACGCCAAGTGAACAGTGTGTCCGGGGTGAACACTCTCGATGTTGTTAGGTAAGACACATATGCAACAGTTAGGTATCTTTATTATTATGTAGGCGAAACGTTTCATAATAAAGATACCTAACTGTTGCATATGTGTCTTACCTAACAACCTGTCGGTATTTTATACCATTTTAATGTTCACTCTCGATGTTGTTCGCAATGTTCTCAGCTAGAGCGCTGCATGACCCTTGTGGGTTTAGCGCTTAGTTATGTTGATAATAATGTTCTTATTTAGAAAGTTATTGCTTGGAATTTTAGCTTTCCAGTGTCTCTGTACTCAGCTGAGTACAGAGACAGTGGAAGGATGAGGTAGTGAGTCCCTCAGCCTCGACGGGACCTACTTCGCCAAGGTTGAGAGACAGATTACGTCTTTACCTCGCCATTACTCCTGCTTCATGCAATACATTCTACTCCGTATTCGACTGAAGAAGCCTACTGCGCAGGCGAAACGTTTCAACAATACAGATACCCAGCTGTAACACATGTGTCTTATTTGTCAATTTGTCGGCATTTTATACCATTCTGAAGCTACCATATTGTTGGTGTGTCATCACTAGTACTGCTACACTCTACCGTCAACATGATGCATGAAACACCTGTGAAACACCTGTGAAACACCTGTGAAACACCTGTGAAACACCTGTCCATCTGTATAGCTGAAATGTTTTCCTACCTGACAGAACAACAACAATATGGTATCCTGGTACAGAGAATGTTTTCTACAACTTTATTACTAACGTCTAACCCAACTCTTGGGTACCACCTATTTCCACTAATGGGCCCCACCCACTAGTGACGATATCTTCAACTGCTGCATCCCCCTTCTGGCTCCGGTATACATGTCCATCCATCAGAAGACTTATCAAGGCTTAGCAACCGAACATCTAACAAGACTGAGGGACTGACTACCTGATCTCACGCTATCTTCACTTAATTATCTCTGAAAGAGAGCCACTGGTTGGTGAATAGTCTTCATCTCGAAGATACCCAGGTGTTGCACGGGCGTCTCACTCATCAACGTGTCAGCAACAGCCGTCACTGAGCGGTGCTGCTGACAGCTGGCTGGACACCGTCACTGAGCGGTGCTGCTGACAGCTGGCTGGACATTGTCCACCTGATGTTTATGTACCTGCAGGATCTTCCGGGGATCAGCGCCGCCGCGGTCCCGTCCATCACCAGTTCGTCGGAGGTTATCCAAGACTTGTTTTAGAAGTGTTGCAACACTACAGCAATGGAGGCTTGAAGGTGTTGTATGTCTTATTAGAAATTTTAATGAATTTGTAGTAGGGAAGGGATAGGTAGGGAGTGGTGGAGAGAAGGGGAGGGGGGAGGAAGGTGATGAGGTAGAGGAAGGGAAAGGAATGTGTTGACTTAAAGAGGGGGAAGGTGCATTGGTGCTAAGGTAGGGGAAGGGGAAGTTAGATGCTGAGATAGGGGGAGAGGGAGGGGAGGGGGAGAGGGGGTAGGGGGAGAGGGAGGGGGAGGGGGAGGGGGAACAGTCATCACAGACTTAAGTTAATTACAAAGTCAGAAGGCAGCTCTTAGCACCAGAGAAAAGTTGAGTGTGGACACTAACTGAGGCAGACACCCTTACTGCCTCTCTCCCTCCCTTACCCTCCCTGCTGCTGCCTCCCTCACTCTCCCTGCTGCTGCCTCCCTCACTCTCCCTGCTGCTGCCTCCCTCACTCTCCCTTACCCTCCCTGCTGCTGCCTCCCCCACCCTCTCTGCTGCTGCCTCCCTCACTCTCCCTTACCCTCCCTGCTGCAGCCTCCCTCACTCTCCCTGCTGCTGCCTCCCTCACTCTCCCTGCTGCTGCCTCCCTCACTCTCCCTGCTGCTGCCTCCCTCACTCTCCCTGCTGCTGCCTCCCTCACTCTCCCTTACCCTCCCTGCTGCAGCCTCCCTCACCCTCTCTGCTGCTGCCTCCCTTACTCTCCCTTACCCTCCCTGCTGCAGCCTCCCTCACCCTCTCTGCTGCTGCCTCCCTCACTCTCCCTTACCCTCCCTGCTGCAGCCTTCCTCACCCTCTCTGCTGCTGCCTCCCTCACCCTCTCTGCTGCTGCCTCCCTCACCCTTCCTGCTGCTGCCTCCCTCCCTCCCTACGAAAGCAAAAGACTTGGCAGGTGATGCAACATAGTCCCAGTGAAAAGTAGGGGCACCATTAGTACACTAAGAGAAAACATAGTAAGTGTCCGGGGCCCAAGACTGTTCAACAGCCTCCCACCAGCCATAAGGGGCATTACCAATAGACCCCTGGTTGTCTTCAAGAGGGAGCTGGACAGATATCTAAAGTCAGTGCCGGATCAGCCGGGCTGTGGTTCATATGTTGCACTACGTGCGACCAGCAGTAACAGCCTCGTTGATCAGGCCCTGATCCACCGGAAGGCCTGGTCATGGACCAGGCCGCGGGGGCGTTGATCCCCGGAATACCTTCCAGGTACATAGACCCTTCCTCCCTCACCCTCCCTCCTTCACTCTCCCTGCCGTTACCTCCCTCACCCTCCCTCCTTCACTCTCCCTGCCGTTACCTCCCTCACCCTCCCTGCCGCTACCTCCCTCATCCTACCTCCTTCACTCTCCCTGCCGCTACCTCCCTCACCCTCCCTGCCGCTACCTCCCTCATCCTCCCTCCTTCACTCTCCCTGCCGCTACCCCCCTCACCCTCCCTGCCGCTACCTCCCTCACCCTCCCTCACCCTCCGGATAGACAACCTTCAAATAGACAAATAGTTTTTATCTTGCCGCCCATAGCAGGCATAAGAATTTCCCTGCCATCACCTTCCCCCCCGACAACAAGCGTCAGATTTCCCCCACCATAATAATCTTTACCTCCACCTCTCCCTTCCACCTTCCAGATTTTCTCCCGCCCAACTGGCAAGAAAACGTCTCCAGAAACATTCAATCTTCCTGAATTGAGTGGGAGGGGGAGGGGGGAGGGGGGAGGAGGAGGGGAGTGTGTGTGTGGAAATTCCCTGCCATGCTCTGGTGCTCGACAAGGCGGGGACAATTTGGTGTATGTCGGAGGTGGTGTTTGCGCGCGTGTGTGTGTGTGGGAGAGTTTGTGTTTGTTCGTGTGTTTGTACACAGGGTGGTGGGAGGCCAGACCAGCGCCTGCATCACCAATGAAGCCAGCTAGCAAGCCTGGCCTGGCCTGGCCGGCTGCCTGACTGACTGACTGACTGCGGGAAATTCCCCCAAACTTCTTCATCACTGTTCCACACTGGCCAGGAGAAATTTCCTACGTGTTAGAGTTATTCTTGCTTGTGTGAGGGAGTGGGTGGGGTGGGGAAGTGGGTGGGGTGGGGGAGTGGGTGGTGTGGGGAGTGGGTGGTGTGGGGGAGTGGGTGGTGTGGGTAGTGGGTGATGTGGGTAGTGGGTGGTGTGGGGGAGTGGGTGGTGTGTGGGTAGTGGGTGGTGTGTGGGTAGTGGGTGGTGTGGGTAGTGGGTGATGTGGGTAGTGGGTGGTGTGGGGGGGTGAGTGGGTGTGGGTGGTGTGGGGGGAGTGGGTGGTGTGGGGGAGTGGGTGGTGTGGGGAGTGGGTAGTGTGGGGGAGTGGGTGGTGTGGGGGAGTGGGTGGTGTGGGTAGTGGGTGATGTGGGTAGTGGGTGGTGTGGGGGAGTGGGTGGTGTGGGGGAGTGGGTGGTGTGGGGGAGTGGGTGGTGTGGAGGAGTGGGTGGTGTGGGGGAGTGGGTGGTGTGGGGGAGTGGGTGGTGTGGGGGAGTAGTGGGTGATGATGTGGGTAGTGGGTGGTGTGGGGGAGTGGGTGGTGTGGGGGGGTGGGTGGTGTGGGGGGGGAGTGGGTGGTGTGGGGAGTGGGTGGTGTGGGGGAGTGGGTGGTGTGGGGGAGTGGGTGATGTGGGTAGTGGGTGGTGTGGGGAGTGGGTGGTGTGGGGAGTGGGTGGTGTGGGGAGTGGGCGGTGTGGCGGAGTGGGTGGTGTGGGGGAGTGGGTGGTGTGGGGGAGTGGGTGGTGTGGGTAGTGGGTGATGTGGGTAGTGGGTGGTGTGGGGGAGAGTGGGTGGTGTGGGGGAGTGGGTGGGGTGGGGAGTGGGTGGTGTGGGGGAGTGTGTAGCGTAAAGGAGTGGGTAGTGTGGGGAGTGGGTGGTGTGGGGGAGTGGTTGGTGTAAGGGAGTGGGTTCTGTGGAGAGTGGGTGGTGTGGGGAGTGGGTGGTGTGGGGGAGTGGGCTGTGTGGGGAGTGGGTAGTGTGGGGAGTGGGTGGGGTGGGGGAGTGGGTGGTGTAGGGGAGTGGGTGGCGTGGGGAGTGAGTGGTGTGGGGGAGTGGGTGGTGTGGAAGAGTGGGTTGTGTGGGGAGTGGGTGGTGTAGGGTAGTGGGTTGTGTGGGGGAATGGGTGGTGTGGGTAGTGGGTGATGTGGGTAGTGGGTGGTGAGGGAGTGGGTGGTGTGGTGAGGGAGTGGGTGGTGTGGAGAGGGAGTGGGTGGTGTGGGGTAGTGGGCGGTGTGGGGGAGTGGGTGGTGTGGGGAGTGGGCGGTGTGGGGGAGTGGGTGGTGTGGGGGAGTGGGTGCTGTGGGTAGTGGGTGCTGTGGGTAGTGGGTGGTGTGGGGGAGGGGGTGGTGTGGGGGAGTGGGGGGTGTGGGGAGTGGGTGGTGTGAAGGAGTGGGTGGTGTGGGGGAGTGGGTGGTGTGGGTAGTGGGTGATGTGGGTAGTGGGTGGTGTGGGGGGAGTGGGTGGTGTGGGGGAGTGGGTGGTGTTGGGGAGTGGGTGGTGTGGGGGTGTGGGTGGTGTGGGGAGTGGGTGGTGTGCGGGAGTAGGTGGTGTGGGGAGTGGGCGGTGTGGGGGAGTGGGTGGTGTGGGGGAGTGGGTGGTGTGGGGGAGTGGGTGGTGTGGGTAGTGGTTGGTGTGGGTAGTGGGTGGTGTGGGGGAGTGGGTGGTGTGGGTAGTGGGTGGTGTGGGGAACGGTTGTGTGGGGGAGTGGGTGGTGAGGGAGAGTGGGTGGTGTGGGTAGTGGGTGGTGTGGGGGAGTGGGTGGTGTGGGGGAGTGGGTGGTGTGGGGGAGTGGGTGGTGTGGGTAGTGGGTGGTGGGGGGGAGTGGGTGGTGTGGGGGAGTGGGTGGTGTGGGGGAGTGGGTGGTGTGGGTAGTGGGTGGTGTGGGGGAGTGGGTAGCGTAAAGGAGTGGGTAGTGTGGGGAGTGGGTGGTGTGGGGGAGTGGTTGGTGTATGGGAGTGGGTTCTGTGGAGAGTGGGTGGTGTGGGGAGTGGGTGGTGTGAGGGAGTGGGCTGTGTGGGGAGTGGGTGGTGTGGGGAGTGGGTGGTGTTGGGGAGTGGGTGGTGTGGGGAGTGAGTGGTGTGGGGGAGTGGGTGGTGTGGCCGAGTGGGTTGTGTGGGGAGTGGGTGGTGTAGGGTAGTGGGTTGTGTGGGGGAGTGGGTGGTGTGGGGAGTGGATGGTGTGGGGGAGTGGGTGGTGTGGGAGAGTGGGTGGTATAGGGAGTGGGTTATGTGCGGGAGTGGGTGGTGTGGGGGAGTGGGTGGTGTGGGGGAGTGGGTGGTGTGGGGAGTGAGTGGTGTAGGGGAGTGGGTGGTGTGGAAGTGTGGGTTGTGTGGGGAGTGGGTGGTGTAAGGGAGTGGGTTGTGTGGGGGAGTGGGTGGTGTGGGGAGTGCGTGGTGTGGGGAGTGAGTGGTGTGGGGGAGTGGGTGGTGTGGAAGCGTGGGTTGTGTGGGGAGTGGGTGGTGTAAGGGAGTGGGTTGTGTGGGGGAGTGGGTGGTGTGGGGAGTGGGTGGTGTGGGGTAGTGGGTGGTGTGGGGTAGTGGGCGGTGTGGGGGAGTGGGTGGTGTGGGGAGTGAGTTATGTGCGGGAGTGGGTGGTGTGGGGGAGTGGGTTGTGTGAGGGAGTGGGTTGTGTGGAGGAGTGGGTGGTGTGGGGGAGTGGGTTGTGTGGGGGAGTGGGTGGTGTGGGGAGTGGGTGGTGTGGTGAAGTGAAAGGTGTCGGGGAGTGGGTGGTGTGGGGAGTGGGTGATGTGGGGGAGTGGATGGTGTGGGGAGTGGGTGGTGTGGGTGAGTGGGTGGTGTGGGGAGTGGGTGGTGTGGGGGAGTGGGTGGTGTGGGAGAGTAGGTGGTGTGAGGAGTGGGTGGTGTGGGAAGTGGGTGGTGTGGGGGAGTGGGTTGTGTGGGCGAGTGGGTGGTGTGGGGAATGAATGGTGTGGGGGACTGGGTGGTGTGGGGTGTGGGTGGTGCGGGGAAGTGGGTGGTGTGGGGAGTGGGTGGTGTGGGGAGTGGGTGGTGTGAAGGAGTGGTTGGTGTGGGGGAGTGGGATGTGTGGGGGAGTGGGTGGTGTGGTGAGTGGGTAGTGGGGGGAGTGAGCGGTGTGGGGGAGTGGTTGGTGTGGGGGAGTGGTTGGTGTGGGGGAGTGGGTGGTGTGGGGGTGTGGGTGGTGTGGGGAGTGGGTTGTGTGGGGGAGTGGGTGGTGTGGGGGTGGGGGTGGTGTGGGGGTGTGGGTGCTGTGGGGAGTGGGTTGTGTGGGGGAGTGGGTTGTGTGGGGAGTGGGTGGTGTGGGGGAGTGGGTGGTGTGGGGGTGTGGGTGGTGTGGAGGAGTAGGTGGTGTGAAGGAGTGGGTTGTGTGGGGGAGTGGATGGTGTGGGGGAGTGGGTGGTGTGGGGGAGTGGTTGGTGTGGGGGAGTGGGTGGTGTGGGGGAGTGGGTGGTGTGGGGGAGTGGGTGGTGTGCGGGAGTAGGTGGTGTGAAGGAGTGGGTTGTGTGGGGGAGTGGGTTGTGTGGGGAGTGGGTTGTGTGGGGGAGTGGGTTGTGTGGGGAGTGGGTGGTGTGGGGGAGTCGTTGGTGTTTGGGAGTGGGTGGTGTGGGGGAGTGGGTGGTGTGGGGGAGTGGGTGGTGTGGGGGAGTAGGTGGTGAGAAGGAGTGGGTTGTGTGGGGGAGTGGGTGGTGTGGGGAGTGGGTTGTGTGGGGGAGTGGGTTGTGTGGGGAGTGGGTGGTGTGGGGGAGTGGGTGGTGTGGGGGTGTGGGTGGTGTGGAGGAGTCGGGGGTGTGAAGGAGTGGGTTGTGTGGGGGAGTGGATGGTGTGGGGGAGTGGGTGGTGTTGGGGAGTAGGTGGTGTTTGGGAGTGGGTGGTGCGGGGGAGTGGGTGGTTTGGCGGAGTGGGTGGTGTGGGGAGTGGGTTGTTTGGGGGATTGGGTGGTGTGGGGGAGTGGGTGGTGTGGGGGAGTGGGTGATGTGGGGGAGTGGGTGTTGTGGGGGAGTAGGTGGTGTGAAGGAGTGGGTTTTGTGGGGGAGTAGGTGGTATGCGGGTGTGAATTGTATGGGGAGTGGGTGGTGTTGGGGAGTGGGTAGTGCGGGGGAGTGGGTGGTGTGGGGAGTGGGTTGTTTGCGGGAGTGGGTGGTGTGGGGAGTGGGTGGTGTGGGGGAGTGGATGGTGTGGGGGAGTGGGTGGTTTGGGAGTGGGTGGTGTGGGGAGTGGGTGGTGTGGGGAGTGGTTGGTGTGGGAAGTTGTTGGTGTGGGGTAGTGGGTGGTGTGGGGAGTGGGTAGTGTGGGGGAGTGGGTGGTGTGGGGGGTACGGGGAGTGGGTAGTGTGGGGAGTGGGTGGTGTGGTGGAGTGGGTAGTGTGGGGTAGTGGGTGGTGTGAGGGAGTGAGTGGTGTGGGGGAGTGAGTGGTGTGGGGAGTGGGTGGTGTGGGGAAGTGAGTGGTGTGGGGAGTGGGTAGTGTGGGGGAGTGAGTGGTATGTGACAGCCACTCCAGGTCACTGACCACTTTGACAGTCACTCCAGGTCACTGACCACATTGACAGTCACTCCAGGTCACTGACCACATTGATAGTCACTCTAGGTCACTGACCACTTTGACAGTCACTCCAGGTCACTGACCACTTTGACAGTCACTCTAGGTCACTGACCACTTTGACAGCCACTCCAGGTCACTGTCCACTTTGACAGTTACGCCAGGTCACTGACCACTTTGACAGTCACTCTAGGTCACTGACCACTGTGACATTCACTCCAGGTCACTGACCACTTTGACAGTCACTCTAGGTCACTGACCACTTTGACAGCCACTCCAGGTCACTGACCACTTTGACAGCCACTTCAGGTCACTGACCACTTTGACAGCCACTCCAGGTCACTGACCACTTTATCAGTCACTCCATGTCACTGACCACTTTGACAGTCACTCTAGGTCACTGACCACTTTGACAGTCACTCTAGGTCACTGACCACTGTGACAGTCACTCCAGGTCACTGACCACTTTGACAGTCACTCCAGGTCACTGACCACTTTGATAGTCACTCTAGGTCACTGACCACTGTGACAGTCACTCCAGGTCACTGACCACTTTGACAGTGACTCTAGGTCACTGACCACTTTGACAGTCACTCTAGGTCACTGACCACTTTGACAATCACTCCAGGTCACTGACCACTGTGACAGTCACTCCAGGTCACTAACCACTTTGACAGTCACTCCAGGTCACTAACCACTTTGACAGTCACTCTAGGTCACTGACCACTTTGACAGTCACTCTAGGTTACTGACCACTTTGACAGTCACTCCAGGTCACTGACCACTTTGACAGTCACTCCAGGTCACTGACCACTTTGACAGTCACTCTAGGTCACTGACCACTTTGACAGTCACTCTAGGTCACTGACCACTTTGACAGTCACTCTAGGTCACTGACCACTTTGACAGTGACTCTAGGTCACTGACCACTTTGACAACCACTCCAGGTCACTCCACTTTGACAGTCACTCTAGGACAGCCACTCTCCAGGTCACTGACCACTTTGACAGTCACTCTAGGTCACTGACCACTTTGACAGTCACTCTAGGTCACTGACCACTTTGACAGTCACTTTAGGTCACTGACCACTTTGACACTCACTCTAGGTCACTGACCACTTTGACAGCCACTCCAGGTCACTGACCACTTTGACAGTCACTCTAGGTCACTGACCACTTTGACAGTCACTCTAGGTCACTGACCACTTTGACAGTCACTCCAGGTCACTGACCACTTTGACAGTGACTCTAGGTCACTGACCACTTTGACAGTCACTCTAGGTCACTGACCACGTTGACAGTCACTCTAGGTCACTGACCACTTTGACAGTCACTCCAGGTCACTGACCACTTTGACAGTCACTCTAGGTCACTGATCACTTTGACAGTCACTCTAGGTCACTGACCACTTTGACAGTCACTCCAGGTCACTGACCACTTTGACAGTCACTCTAGGTCACTGACCACTTTGACAGCCACTCCAGGTCACTGACCACTTTGACAGTCACTCTAGGTCACTGACCACTTTGACAGTGACTCTAGGTCACTGACCACTTTGACAACCACTCCAGGTCACTGACCACTTTGACAGTCACTCTAGGTCACTGACCACTTTGACAGCCACTCCAGGTCACTGACCACTTTGACA
Source organism: Cherax quadricarinatus (assembly GCF_038502225.1). Lineage (NCBI taxonomy): Eukaryota > Metazoa > Arthropoda > Malacostraca > Decapoda > Parastacidae > Cherax > Cherax quadricarinatus. The sequence goes on from NC_091317.1 coordinate 20,929,335, forward strand.
GTCACTCTAGGTCACTGACCACTTTGACAGTGACTCTAGGTCACTGACCACTTTGACAACCACTCCAGGTCACTGACCACTTTGACAGTCACTCTAGGTCAATGACCACTGTGACAGTCACTTTAGGTCACTGACCACTGTGACAGTCACTCCAGGTCACTGACCACTTTGACAGTCACTCTAGGTCACTGACCACTGTGACAGTCACTCCAGGTCACTGACCACTTTGACAGTCACTTTAGATTACTGACCACTTTGACAGTCACTCTAGGTCACTGACCACTTTGACAGTCACTCTAGGTCACTGACCACTTTGACAGTCACTCTAGGTCACTGACCACTTTGACAGTCACTCTAGGTCACTGATCACTTTGACAGTCACTTTAGGCCACTGACCACTTTGACAGTCACTTTAGGTCACTGACCACTTTGACAGTGACTCTAGGTCACTGACCACTTTGACAGTGACTCTAGGCCACTGACCACTTTGACAGTCACTCTAGGTCACTGACCACTTTGACAGTGACTCTAGGCCACTGACCACTTTGACAGTCACTCTAGGTCACTGACCACTTTGACAGTCATTCTAGGTCACTGACCACTTTGACAGTCACTCTAGGTCACTGACCACTTTGACAGTCACTTTAGGTCACTGACCACTTTGACAGTGACTCTAGGTCACTGACCACTTTGACAGTCACTTTAGGCCACTGACCACTTTGACAGTCACTCTAGGTCACTGACCACTTTGACAGTCACTCTAGGTGACTGACCACTTTGACAGTCACTTTAGGTCACTGACCACTTTGACAGTGACTCTAGGCCACTGACCACATTGACAGTCACTTTAGGTCACTGACCACTTTGACAGTCACTCTAGGTCACTGACCACTTTGACAGTCACTTTAGGTTACTGACCACTTTGGCAGTCACTCTAGGTCATTGACCACTTTGACAGTCACTTTAGGCCACAGACCACTTTGACAGTGACTCTAGGTCACTGACCACTTTGACAGTCACTCCAGGTCACTGACCACTTTGACAGTCACTCTAGGTCACTGACCACTTTGACAGTCACTCTAGGTCACTGACCACTTTGACAGTCACTCCAGGTCACTGACCACTTTGACAGTCACTTTAGGACACTGACCACTTTGACAGTCACTTTAGGTCACTGACCACTTTGGCAGTCACTCCAGGTCACTGACCATTTTGACAGTCACTTTAGGTCACTGACCACTTTGACAGTCACTCTAGGTCACTGACCACTTTGACAGTCACTCTAGGTCACTGACCACTTTGACAGTCACTTTAGGCCACTGACCACTTTGACAGTGACTCTAGGTTACTGACCACTTTGACAGACACTTTAGGTCACTGACCACTTTGACAGTCACTCCAGGTCACTGACCACTTTGACAGTGACTCTAGGTCACTGACCACTTTGACAGTCACTCTAGGTCACTGACCACTTTGACAGTCACTTTAGGCCACTGACCACTTTGACAGTGACTCTAGGTTACTGACCTCTTTGACAGACACTTTAGGTCACTGACCACTTTGACAGTCACTCTAGGTCACTGACCTCTTTGACAGCCACTTCAGGTCACTTACCACTTTGACAGTCACTCCAGGTCACTGACCACTGACACTGCTCAGGGCACTGACCATTCACACTGCCCAGGGCACTGACCACTCACACTGCCCAGGGCACTGACCACTCACACTGCCCAGGGCACTGACCACTCACACTGCCCAGGGCACTGACCACTCACACTTCCCTGGTCACTGACTGCTGACACTGACAAGGGCACTGACCATTCACACTTCCCAGGTCACTGACCACTGACACTGCCCTGGTCACTGACTGCTGACACTGCTCAGGGCACTGACCATTCACACTGCCCAGGGCACTGACCACTTACACTACCCAGGGCACTGACCACTCACACTGCCCAGGGCACTGACCACTCACACTGCCCAGGGCACTGACCACTCACACTGATCAGGGCACTGACAACTCACACTGCCTAGGGCACTGACCACTCACACTGCCCAGGGCACTAACTACTCATACTGCCCAGGGCACTGACCACTCACTGGCCAGGGCACTGACCACTCACACTGCCCTGGTCACTGACTGCTGACACTGACCAGGGCACTGACAATTCACACTGCCCAGGTCACTGACCACTGACACTGCCCTGGTCACTGACCGCTGACACTGCTCAGGGCACTGACCATTCACACTGCCCAGGGCACTGACCACTCACACTGCCCATGGCACTGACCACTCACACTGCCTAGGGCACTGACCACTCACACTGCCCAGGGCACCGACCACTCACACTGCCCAGGGCACTGACAACTCACACTGCCCAGGGCACTGACCACTCACACTGCCCAGGGCACTGACCACTCACACTGCCCAGGGCACTGACCACTCACACTGCCCTGGTCACTGACTGCTGACACTGGCCAGGGCACTGACCATTCACACTGCCCAGGTCACTGACCGCTGACACTGCCCTGGTCACTGACCGCTGACACTACCCAGGGCTCTGACCATTCACACTGCCCAGGGCACTGGCCACTCACACTACCCAGGGCACTGACCACTCACACTGCCCAGGGCACTGACCACTCACACTGCCCAGGGTACTGACCACTCACACTGCCCAGGGCACTGACCACTCACACTGACCAGGGCACTGACCACTCACACTTCCCAGGGCACTGACCACTCACACTGCCCAGGGCACTGACAACTCACACTGCCCAGGGCACTGACCACTCACACTGCCCAGGGCACTGACCACTCACACTGCCCAGGGCACTGACCACTCACACTGCCCTGGTCACTGACTGCTGACACTGGCCAGGGCACTGACCATTCACACTGCCCAGGTCACTGACCGCTGACACTGCCCTGGTCACTGACCGCTGACACTACCCAGGGCTCTGACCATTCACACTGCCCAGGGCACTGGCCACTCACACTACCCAGGGCACTGACCACTCACACTGCCCAGGGCACTGACCACTCACACTGCCCAGGGTACTGACCACTCACACTGCCCAGGGCACTGACCACTCACACTGACCAGGGCACTGACCACTCACACTTCCCAGGGCACTGACCACTCACACTGCCCAGGGCACTGACCACTCACACTGCCCAGGGCACTGACCACTCACACTGCCAGGGCACTGACCACTCACACTGCCCTGGTCACTGACTGCTGACACTGACAATGGCACTGACGATTCACCCAGGGCACTGACCACTCAAACTGCCCTGGTCACTGACCACTCACACTGCCCAGGGCACTGACCACTCACACTGCCCAGGGCACTGGCCACTCACACTGCCCAGGGCGCTGACCACTCACACTGCCCTGGTCACTGACTGCTGACACTGACAAGGGCACTGACGATTCACCCAGGGCACTGACCACTCACACTTCCCAGGGCACTGACCACTCACATTGCCCAGGGCACTGACCACTCATACTGCCCAGGGTACTGACCACTCACACTGCCCAGGGCACTGACCACTCACACTGACCAGGGCACTGACCACTCACACTTCCCTGGGCACTGACCACTCACACTGCCCAGGGCACTGACCACTCACACTTCCCTGGGCACTGACCACTCACACTACCCAGGGCACTGACCACTCACACTGCCCTGGTCACTGACCACTCACACTGCCCAGGGCACTGACCACTCACACTGCTCAGGGCACTGACCACTCACACTGCCCGGGGCACTGACCACTCACACTGCCCAAGGCACTGGTCACTCACACTGCCCAGGTCACTGACCACTCACACTGCCCAGGGCACTGACCACTCACACTGCCCAGGGCACTGACCCCTCACACTGCCCTGGTCGCCGACCACTAACACTGCCCAGGGCACTGACCACTCACACTGCCATGGTCACTGTCCACTCACACTGCCCAGGGCACTGACCACTCACACTGCCCAGGGCACTGGCCACTCACACTGCCCAGTGCACTGACCACTCACACTGCCCAGGGCACTGACCACTCACACTGCCCAGGGCACTGACCACTCACACTGCCCAGGTCACTGACCACTCACACTGCCCAGGGCACTGACCACTCACACTGCCCAGGGCACTGACCACTCACACTGCTCAGGGCACTGACCACTCACACTGCCCTGGTCACTGACCACTCACTGCCCACGGCACTGACCACTCACACTGCCCTGGTCACTGAGCACTCACACTGTCCAGGGCACTGACCAGTCACACTGCCCAGGGTACTGACCACTCACATTGTCCTGGTCACTGGCCAATCACACTCCCCAGGGCACTGACCACTCACACTGCCCAGGGCACTGACCACTCACACTGCCCAGGGCACTGACCACTCACACTGCCCAGGGCGCTGACCACTCACACTGCCCTGGTCACTGACCATTCACACTGCCCAGGGCACTGACCACTCACACTGCCCAGGGCACTGAAAACACACTGCCCAGGGCACTGACCACTCACGCTGCCCAGGGCACAGACCACTCACACTGCCCAGTGCACTGACCCCTCACACTGCCCAGGGCACTGACCACTCACACTGCCCAGGGCACTGACCACTCACACTGCCCAGGGCCCTGACCACTCACACTGCCCAGGGCACTGACCACTCACACTGCCCTGGTCGCTGACCACTCACACTGCCCAGGGCACTGACCACTCACACTGCCCAGGGCACTGACCACTCACACTGCCCAGGGCACTGACCACTCACACTGCCCAGGGCACTGACCACTCACACTGCCCAGGGCACTGACAACTCACACTGCCCAGGGCCCTGACCACTCACACTGCCCAGGGCAAGGTACGTCAAGGGTGCTATATACTTGACTAACAGGCCACAAGTCCAGTTTCCAGACCAAGACTGAGATTAATTACAACCAACATTACCACTATTACCACCACCATTACCACTATTACCACCAACATTACCACTATTACCACCACCATTACCACTATTACCACCAACATTACCACTATTACCACCACCATTACCACTATTACCACCAATATTACCACTATTACCACCACCATTACCACTATTACCACCAACCTTACCACTATTACCACCAACATTACCACTATTACCACCACCATTACCACCAACATTACCACTATTATCACCACCATTTCCACTATTACCACCAGCATTACCACTATTACCACCACCATTACCACTATTACCACCACCATTACCACTATTACCACCAACATTACCACTATTACCACCAACATTACCACTATTACCACCATCATTACCACTATTACCACCGCCATTACCACTATTACCACCAACATTACCACTATTACCACCAACATTACCACTATTAACACCACCATTACCACTATTACCACCACCATTGCCACTATTACCACCACCATTACCACTATTACCACCACCATTACCACTATTACCACCAACATTACCACTATTACCACCAACATTACCACTATTACCACCAACATTACCACTATTACCACCACCATTACCACTATTACCACCACCATTACCACTATTACCACCAACATTACCACTATTACCACCAACATTACCACTATTACCACCATCATTACCACTATTACCACCGCCATTACCACTATTACCACCAACATTACCACTATTACCACCAACATTACCACTATTAACACCACCATTACCACTATTACCACCACCATTACCACTATTACCACCACCATTACCACTATTACCACCACCATTACCACTATTACCACCAACATTACCACTATTACCACCAACATTACCACTATTACCACCACCATTACCACTATTACCACCACCATTTCCACTATTACCACCAACATTACCACTATTACCACCAACAATACCACTATTACCACCACCATTACCACTATTACCACCACCATTACCACTATTACCACCACTATTACCACTATTACCACCAACATTACCACTATTACCACCAACAATACCACTATTACCACCACCATTACCACTATTGCCACCACCATTACCACTATTACCACCACCATTACCACTATTACCACCAACATTACCACTATTACCACCAACATTACCACTATTAACACCAACATTACCACTATTACCACCGCCATTACCACTATTATCACCACCATTACCACTATTACCACCACCATTACCACTATTACCACCAACATTACCACTATTACCACCAACATTACCACTATTACCACCAACATTACCACTATTACCACCAACAATACCACTATTGCCATCACCATTACCACTATTACCACCACCATTACCACTATTACCACCACCATTACCACTATTACCACCACCATTACCACTATTACCACCAACATTACCACTATTACCACCAACATTACCACTATTACCACCAACATTACCACTATTACCACCAACAATACCACTATTGCCACCACCATTACCACTATTACCACCAACATTACCACTATTACCACCAACATTACCACTATTACCACCAACATTACCACTATTACCACCACCATTACCACTATTACCACCACCATTACCACTATTACCACCAACATTACCACTATTACCACCAACATTACCACTATTACCACCAACATTACCACTATTACCACCAACAATACCACTATTACCACCAACATTACTACTATTGCCACCACCATTACCACTGTTATCACCACTACCACCATGATCACCATTATCACTATTATCATCACTATCACCACTAACATCATATTTATCCCCACCACTACTACCATCATTACAATTATCACCACCTCCACTACCACCACTATCACAATTATCACCACCACCACCATCACAGTTATCACCACCACCACTACTACCACCATTACAATTATCACCACCACCACTGCCACCACCACTGGTGGTGATGGTGGTGGTGGTGATGGTGGTGGTGATGGTGGTGGTGGTTGTGATGGTGGTGGTGGTGATGGTGGTGGTGGTTGTGATGGTGGTGGTGGTGATGGTGGTGGTGATGGTGGTGGTGGTGATGGTGCTGGTGGTGATGGTTGTGATGGTGTTGGTGGTGATGGTGGTGGTGGTGATGGTGGTGGTGATGGTGGTGGTGATGGTGGTGGTGGTGATGGTGGTGGTGGTGGTGGTGGTGGTAGTTGTGCTGCTGCTGCTGCTGCTAAGTCTACCACAGCTGCCAATACTGCCACTAATACCACTGCTGTGTCTACAGCTTCCCTGGCGTCTTAAGGCAGTAATTACAGGAACTCCAGCAAGTGCATTAGTCAGCAGCGGCTGAGTGGAGTGGTCGGGGCTACTGAGTGGAGGATAGAGTGGAGAAAGAGGTGGAGGAGGGAGTGGAGGGGGTGATGGAGGAAGGGGTGAAAGAGGGAGTGGAGGGGGGTGGTGGAGGAAGGGGTGAAGGAGGGGTGGCGGAGGAAGGGGTGAAGGAGGGAGTGAAGGAGAGAGTGGAAGGGGAGGTGGAGGAAGGGGTGAAGGAGGGAGTGGAGGCGGGTGGCGGAGGAAGGGGTGAAGGAGGAAGTGAAGGAGAGAGTAGAAGGGGAGGTGGAGGGAGGGGTGAAGGAGGGAGTGGAGGCGGGTGGCGGAGGAAGGGGTGAAGGAGGAAGTGAAGGAGAGAGTGGAAGGGGAGGTGGAGGGAGGGGTGAAGGAGGGGATGGCAGTAAACACAGCCTCGCCACTGTACATGTAAGTACTTCTGGCAGCTCATAAATCGTGAGCTTACTTAAATATTCTGTTAACACAATAATATAAGCCACGGGGTAAACCAATATTTTGATACAGTGTCAATGACACTAGCAGTAGTAGTGTGCTCCACACATCGTAGGGAAGATGTAGGCTGGGAAGGAAACGACTCGCCCTCTGTACAAGACAACGACTGATAACAGAGCTCCTCCAAGGCAGCAGACTCTAAGTGATGGAAAACAGTGAACTTTGTGTGCATCAGTGTCCTGGAGAGACAAGAGGGAACTTAAAGTCATAAGTGGATTTGAAAGAAATTCAAAATGCTTCTCTTAGGTAAAATTTAGGTCAAAAATATATAGTATTGGATCTCTGATTAAAGGCGATAGAACACTGACGACAACAACGAAATGAGTGAAGTATCTAAGTGCCCGTACGACTCAGTGTTCAGTGTACCAATACTCTGCCTAAAGATTGACCACACAGAGGCGTTCTTCACCAACGAGACAATATAATGCAAACATCTCCATAGTCATCTCCGAAGTAACCCTTTCTCTACTTGACTTCGAAGAAGCCATCGATTGCATGACCATGCACTCCGCCCCAGGCCCTCACTAGTGCCATGAACTCCATATCACGCACCTTTAATAGTCTCTGAAAAGATCTGGACACAGAAGTCATTCCACAGTCATTAACAACCACAGATATCACCCCAGTCCACAAAGGTAACTGAAAACCCATTGCAAAAATTTATTGGCAAAATTGCCAAATACTTGGAATTGCATAAGTTGCAAAACTCAGGTCAGCATGGACTCAGAACAGGTCGTTCCTGCCTCTCGCAATTGCTGGACTCTTTTGACACTCTTGGATACATTAGAGGACAAGCAAAATGCAGACGTATTGTGTAATGACTTTACAGAAGCCTTTCACAACAGCGATCATGGAGTAATTGCTCACAAAATGCCTGTAAAAGGAACAAGTGGAAAGTTGGGCAGGTGAATATTTAACTTCCTAACAAACAGAACGCAAAGAATATCAGTCAACAAAGTGAATTCAGGAGCATCTACAGTGACAAGTTGTGCTCCTGAAGGAACAGTACTCACCATCACTTCTCTTTCTCATTATCATTTATGACAGTGACAGAAACATAAACCATAGAACAGTATCATCCTTGGCAGATGATACTATAATATATATGAAAGTGTCATCCACAGAAGACTTAGTGAGCCTCCAAGGTGATATACACCAAGTCTTCCAGTGGGCTACTGGTTATATTATGATGTTCAGTGAGGACAAATTTCAGTTAATACGCCATAGAACGATGGAGGAAATAAAAAAGATTGGAATATAAGACAAACTCAAACTGGTCAGTAGAGCGTAAGTCTGATGTGAGAATGTCAGAAGATCTCTCCATAAAGGAACACAACAATGTTGTTATTACAGCTTCAAGGACAATGGATAACTAGAACTTTCAGAATATGAGATGCCAAGCTAATGATGACACTCTTCAGTTCACTCTAGGCTGGAGTATTGATGTGTACTAACTGCAACCTTCAGTTAATTGCCCCCTTCAAGAGGGTTATTAACAGACCCCTGGTTGTCTTCAGGAGGGAACTCGACAAATTCCTCAAATCGGTACCTGATCAGCCAGGCTGTAATGCATATACTGGACTATGGCAGGCGGGCACTAACAGCTTGATCGATCAGGCCAGCAAGCAGGAGGCCTGGTCTAGGACTGGGCCATGGGGACGCTGACCTCCTGAAGTGACAACAGGTAACAACCATCAATACCACCATGTCCGCCACCATGACCGCCACCATGACCATGGTTCACACCTTCTACCGCCACTATAACAATGATACTTGACAATTAACTTCTGTAAGTTACCCTCACACCTACACCAGCCATTGTTATGGGTGAGCAGGGGAGGGGAGTGGGGAGGGGAGAAGGGGGAAGGGGAGAAGACAGGGAGAGGGAAGGGATGAAGGAACTGATGTTGGGGGGAGAGAGAGACTTCATATAAAATGGTTGATATAGCGTTGAAGGGAAGGTATGGTGGTGGAGGGAAGGTCTGGTGGTGGAGGGAAGGTATGGTGATGGAGGGAAGGTATGGTGGTAGAGGGAAGGTATGGTGGTAGAGGGAAGGTATGGTGATGGAGGGAAGGTATGGTGGTAGAGGGAAGGTATGGTGGTAGAGGGAAGGTATGGTGGTAGAGGGAAGGTATGGTGATGGAGGGAAGGTATGGTGGTAGAGGGAAGGTATGGTGGTAGAGGGAAGGTATGGTGATGGAGGGAAGGTATGGTGGTAGAGGGAAGGTATGGTGGTAGAGGGAAGGTATGGTGATGGAGGGAAGGTATGGTGGTAGAGGGAAGGTATGGTGGTAGAGGGAAGGTATGGTGATGGAGGGAAGGTATGGTGGTAGAGGGAAGGTATGGTGGTAGAGGGAAGGTATGGTGATGGAGGGAAGGTATGGTGGTAGAGGGAAGGTATGGTGGTAGAGGGAAGGTATGGTGATGGAGGGAAGGTATGGAGGGAAGGTATGGTGGTAGAGGGAAGGTATGGTGGTAGAGGGAAGGTATGGTGGTAGAGGGAAGGTATGGTGATGGAGGGAAGGTATGGTGGTAGAGGGAAGGTATGGTGGTAGAGGGAAGGTATGGTGGTAGAGGGAAGGTATGGTGGTAGAGGGAAGGTATGGTGATGGAGGGAAGGTATGGTGGTAGAGGGAAGGTATGGTGATGGAGGGAAGGTATGGTGGTAGAGGGAAGGTATGGTGATGGAGGGAAGGTATGGTGGTAGAGGGAAGGTATGGTGGTAGAGGGAAGGTATGGTGGTAGAGGGAAGGTATGGTGGTAGAGGGAAGGTATGGTGGTAGAGGGAAGGTATGGTGGTAGAGGGAAGGTATGGTGGTAGAGGGAAGGTATGGTGGTAGAGGGAAGGTATGGTGGTAGAGGGAAGGTATGGTGGTGGAGGGAAGGTATGGTGATGGAGGGAAGGTGTGGCGGTGGAGGGAAGGTATGGTGGTGGGGAAGGTATAGTGGAGGAGGGAAGGTATGGTGGTGAAGGGAAAGTCTGGTGGTGGAGGGAATGTATGGTAGTGGAGGGAAGGTATGGTGGTGGAGGGAAGGTATGGTGATGGAGGGAAGGTATGGTGATGGGAGGGAAGGTTTTGTGGTGGAGGGAAGGTATGTTGATGGAGGGAAGGTCTGGTGGTGGAGGGAAGGTATGGTGATGGAGGGAAGGTGTGGCGGTGGAGGGAAGGTATGGTGGTGGAGGGAAGGTATGGTGATGGAGGGAAGGTATGGTGGTAGAGGGAAGGTATGGTGGTGGAGGGAAGGTATGGTGGTGGAGGGAAGGTATGGTGATGGAGGGAAGGTCTGGTGGTGGGAGGGAAGGTATGGTGATGGAGGGAAGGTATGGTGGTGGGAGGGAAGGTCTGGTGGAGGAGGGAAGGTATGGTGGAGGAGGGAAGGTATGGTGGTGAAGGGAAAGTCTGGTGGTGGAGGAAAGGTATGGTAGTGGAGGGAAAGTATGGTGGTGTGTGTCACAGACACACACACACACACACACACACACACAGACACACACACACACACACACACACACACACAGACACACAGACACAGACACAGACACACACACACACACACAGACACACACACAGACACACACACACACACACACACACACACACACACACACACACACACACACACACACACACACACACAGACACACACTAGATCATACGTAAAGTGTCTTGCTCTGAGCTGACAGGTCATCATAAATACTGTCACTACAACACTCCTTGTCAAACTCCGGGTTGAACAGTGTTCACACTTAGAACACGAGTACTGGTCAAAGACCCCTCATACCTGCCTGCAAAGAAAGGGTACCAGAGAGGGAGGTATCAACAGAGCAGTCAAAGAAATTCTAAGTAATAAAGTATACACCATACATGCGTATGTTGAGTTCCTCTATGATCCAACCGTCAATACTTTTGACATCATTTACTAATAAGTTTGACAGACACTTCCAGGTAGGTAGATACCATCATATGAGAGAGTAGGAATGAGTGCACTTACTGGTAGCAGCTTATACACCCATACCGAGATCACGACTCTACTACGAGCTAATCAGCTGAAAGCAAGCGAGGAACTGACCTCCAGGCCAGACTCTAGTGACCAGATAAGTTAGCCTGGAGCTCACCTCTGGCGAACTTGTGCAAATGATAGCTGATTCTGTTTGCAAATTGGGGGAGTCCTATACTGGCACCAGCAATAAGCTACCATGCTGCAGACCATGGTGGTTTGCAGGATGTATGGTTGCGTGTGCTGTACGCAAAATAGGAATGATGTACTCGTTGCAAGCAACAGGTCAGTTCTGGTTACCAGCGTCACGTAATGATGACGAAGGTAAAGGTGGTAGAGGACGAGGACGTGTTGACACTCTGAACACTGTTGAGAAACAAGTGTTATGAGAAATATTCCAATCACTTTTTCTTTTCATCTAAAAAACAGAGGTTACTGTACGAGGTGAACACACTGAACACAGACTACGAGGTGAACACTTAGAACATACAGACTACGA
>NC_091317.1:20946646-21011646 GCF_038502225.1 Cherax quadricarinatus
CCACAACTACCACCACTACTACCATCCCTAGAGTGCTGTGAACCCTGGCTACCACCACAACTACCACCACTACTACCATCCCTAGAGTGCTGTGTGGACCCTGGCTACCACCTCTACTACCCCCACTACTACCATCCCTAGAGTGCTGTGTGGACCCTGGCTACCACCACTACTACCATCCCTAGAGTGCTGTGTGGACCCTGGCTACCACCTCTACTACCACCACTACTACCATCCCTAGAGTGCTGTGTGGACCCTGGCTACCACCACTACTACCATCCCTAGAGTGCTGTGTGGACCCTGGCTACCACCACTACTACCATCCCTAGAGTGCTGTGTGGACCCTGGCTACCACCTCTACTACCACCACTACTACCATCCCTAGAGTGCTGTGTGGACCCTGGCTACCACCACTACTACCATCCCTAGAGTGCTGTTTGGACCCTGGCTACCACCACTACTGCCACCACTGCCACCACTACCACCACTACCACCACTACTACCATCCCCAAAGTGATGTGTGGACCCTGGCTACCACTACTACTATCAACCCCAGTGTTACAAAAAACGCGATTCTAAAAGCTTAGAGATCTCCAGGTAATACTAGAAAGGACTGCCCTTCTAGCATCCAGCCTGTTACTGGGTTTTCGTAACAAGTAGTCAGTATCCTTGTCCAATTATCCATTAGAATTCAGTATGATTCAATAGTGCTTCAGGATTACAACTGGTAGGCTACTAACTAGAGAAATTAAAATTTAATAAATTTATTAAGTATCGTCTAGAGGTATATCCACTTAAATTATATTAATCAATTCAAACAAATTAATAATAATCACTTCTCTCGTGTACAGTAGTATTGTGCTGAAAGCACATATCACATTTATAAGTCTTAGTACCGTCTGGTACATTAACATTTAATAATACAATATACAAATAAGTTTGTGTATATGTGTGTAAGTGCTCTAAGTAGTTCGCTATGTCTCACGACGCGACTAGACTTAAACAAGTGGCTGACAAAGTCCTCAAATAAACTAACTTCTTGACCAACTGGCAGTTAGAACAGTCTGCTTGAACAATAAAAAGAATGCTAAGCCCAATAGCAATATAACAAGCAACTGCGACACAGAATCAGGAACAAGGAGATAATATAACCACACTAAGTAGGGACCATCAGCAGATCCTCCACAAAAGTCACAAAACTCCCATACTACTGAATCTAAGTTCAGCATAAGAAAATCCCCGACTGTGACAATACACAGATACCAGTACAAGTTAGGTCAGAAGCTACAGCTCAGGACCTGAGTTGCTCAGAGTGTCTATGAGACACACAACCTCAGTACAACGTCGAAAATCACTAAGTCTATACAATGTTCTGTGAACAGAGTCTCCAGAACTAACAATAATAATGAGACAAGAGACGATCTTCCAACAAGGGCCAATAAGGGAGATTTAGGCACTTCTTGTCTAGAATACGTCCAACCACCAAGCGAGTCTAGACCAGACTGAATACTTCAGGCGAGGTGTGAACACCCCCCCTCGATCACGTGATAGCTCCGTGGACAGTTGCTGCCCAGCAACACCGAGAAGCCGGCAGAGTAACGAGCCACGAGCGATAATTACAGTAGTTAGACAATCAAGACTTAAACTATGAACATATAATAATATGTTACATCCTACCTAACAACATAACTAACTCAAATAATAATATAAAGCAATATATTTACGATTTAGCTATTATCGCAAATATAAGCAATATAAAATTACATGAAAAGGTAATAATTATATACATATACATATATATTCATAATATACATTGCAACCCATTCAGGGGTTGCAACACCCAGAATGTTGTGTGGACCCTGGCTACCACCACTACTACCAGCCCCAAAGTGATGTGTGGACCCTGGCTACCACCACTACTACCAGCCCCAAAGTGATGTGTGGACCCTGGCTACCACCACTACTGCCAGCCCCAAAGTGATGTGTGGACCCTGGCTACCACCACTACTACTAGCCCCAAAGTGATGTGTGGACCCTGGCTACCACCACTACTGCCAGCCCCAAAGTGATGTGTGGACCCTGGCTACCACCACTACTACTAGCCCCAAAGTGATGTGTGGACCCTGGCTACCACCACTACTGCCAGCCCCAAAGTGATGTGTGGACCCTGGCTACCACCACTACTACCAGCCCCAAAGTGATGTGTGGACCCTGGCTACCAGCACAACTGCCAGCCCCAGAGTGTTGTGTGGACCCTGGCTACCACCACTACTGCCAGCCCCAGAGTGTTGTGTGGACCCTGGCTACCACTACTACTATCAACCCCAGAGTGTTGTGTGGACCCTGGCTACCACTACTACTATCAACCCTAGAGTGTTGTGTGGACCCTGGCTACCACTACTACTATCAACCCCAGAGTGTTGTGTGGACCCTGGCTACCACCACTACTGTCAGCCCCAAAATAATGTGTGGACCCTGGCTACCACCACTACTACCAGCCCCAAAGTGATGTGTGGACCCTGGCTACCACTACTACTATCAACCCCAGAGTGATGTGTGGACCCTGGCTACCACCACTACTGTCAGCCCCAAAATGATGTGTGGACCCTGGCTACCACCACTACTACCAACCCCAAAGTGATGTGTAGACCCTGGCTACCACTACTACTATCAACCCCAGAGTGTTGTGTGGACCCTGGCTACCACTACTACTATCAACCCCAGAGTGATGTGTGGACCCTGGCTACCACCACTACTGTCAGCCCCAAAATGATGTGTGGACCCTGGCTACCACCACTACTACCAGCCCCAAAGTGATGTGTAGACCCTGGCTACCACTACTACTATCAACCCCAGAGTGTTGTGTGGACCCTGGCTACCACTACTACTGTCAGTCCCAAAGTGATGTGTGGACCCTGGCTACCACCACTACTGCCAGCCCCAAAGTGATGTGTGGACCCTGGCTACCACCACTACTGCCAGCCCCAGAGTGATGTGTGGACCCTGGCTACCACCACTACTGTCAGCCCCAAAGTGATGTGTGGACCCTGGCTACCACTACTACTATCAACCCCAGAGTGATGTGTGGACCCTGGCTACCACCACTACTACCAGCCCCAAAGTGATGTGTGGACCCTGGCTACCACTACTACTATCAACCCCAGAGTGATGTGTGGACCCTGGCTACCACCACTACTACCAGCCCCAAAGTGATGTGTGGACCCTGGCTACCACTACTACTATCAACCCCAGAGTGATGTGTAGACCCTGGCTACCACCACTACTGCCAGCCCCAAAGTGATGTGTGGACCCTGGCTACCACCACTACTGCCAGCCCCAAAGTGATGTGTGGACCCTGGCTACCACCACTACTGTCAGCCCCAAAGTGATGTGTGGACCCTGGCTACCACCACTACTGTCAGTCCCAAAGTGATGTGTGGACCCTGGCTACCACCACTACTGTCAGCCCCAAAGTGATGTGTGGACCCTGGCTACCACCACTACTACTAGCCCCAAAGTGATGTGTGGACCCTGGCTACCACCACTACTACCAGCCCCAAAGTGATGTGTGGACCCTGGCTACCACCACTACTACCAGCCCCAAAGTGATGTGTGGACCCTGGCTACCACCACTACTACCAGCCCCAAAGTGATGTGTGGACCCTGGCTACCACCACTACTGCCAGCCCCAAAGTGATGTGTGGACCCTGGCTACCACCACTACTACTAGCCCCAAAGTGATGTGTGGACCCTGGCTACCACCACTACTGCCAGCCCCAAAGTGATGTGTGGACCCTGGCTACCACCACTACTACTAGCCCCAAAGTGATGTGTGGACCCTGGCTACCACCACTACTGCCAGCCCCAAAGTGATGTGTGGACCCTGGCTACCACCACTACTACCAGCCCCAAAGTGATGTGTGGACCCTGGCTACCAGCACTACTGCCAGCCCCAGAGTGTTGTGTGGACCCTGGCTACCACCACTACTGCCAGCCCCAGAGTGTTGTGTGGACCCTGGCTACCACTACTACTATCAACCCCAGAGTGTTGTGTGGACCCTGGCTACCACTACTACTATCAACCCTAGAGTGTTGTGTGGACCCTGGCTACCACTACTACTATCAACCCCAGAGTGTTGTGTGGACCCTGGCTACCACCACTACTGTCAGCCCCAAAATAATGTGTGGACCCTGGCTACCACCACTACTACCAGCCCCAAAGTGATGTGTGGACCCTGGCTACCACTACTACTATCAACCCCAGAGTGATGTGTGGACCCTGGCTACCACCACTACTGTCAGCCCCAAAATGATGTGTGGACCCTGGCTACCACCACTACTACCAACCCCAAAGTGATGTGTAGACCCTGGCTGCCACTACTACTATCAACCCCAGAGTGTTGTGTGGACCCTGGCTACCACTACTACTATCAACCCCAGAGTGATGTGTGGACCCTGGCTACCACCACTACTGTCAGCCCCAAAATGATGTATGGACCCTGGCTACCACCACTACTACCAGCCCCAAAGTGATGTGTAGACCCTGGCTACCACTACTACTATCAACCCCAGAGTGTTGTGTGGACCCTGGCTGCCACTACTACTGTCAGTCCCAAAGTGATGTGTGGACCCTGGCTACCACCACTACTGCCAGCCCCAAAGTGATGTGTGGACCCTGGCTACCACCACTACTGCCAGCCCCAAAGTGATGTGTGGACCCTGGCTACCACCACTACTGTCAGCCCCAAAGTGATGTGTGGACCCTGGCTACCACTACTACTATCAACCCCAGAGTGATGTGTGGACCCTGGCTACCACCACTACTACCAGCCCCAAAGTGATGTGTGGACCCTGGCTACCACTACTACTATCAACCCCAGAGTGATGTGTGGACCCTGGCTACCACCACTACTACCAGCCCCAAAGTGATGTGTGGACCCTGGCTACCACTACTACTATCAACCCCAGAGTGATGTGTGGACCCTGGCTACCACCACTACTACCAGCCCCAAAGTGATGTGTGGACCCTGGCTACCACTACTACTATCAACCCCAGAGTGATGTGTAGACCCTGGCTACCACCACTACTGCCAGCCCCAAAGTGATGTGTGGACCCTGGCTACCACCACTACTGCCAGCCCCAAAGTGATGTGTGGACCCTGGCTACCACCACTACTGTCAGCCCCAAAGTGATGTGTGGACCCTGGCTACCACCACTACTGTCAGTCCCAAAGTGATGTGTGGACCCTGGCTACCACCACTACTGTCAGCCCCAAAGTGATGTGTGGACCCTGGCTACCACCACTACTACTAGCCCCAAAGTGATGTGTGGACCCTGGCTACCACCACTACTACCAGCCCCAAAGTGATGTGTGGACCCTGGCTACCACCACTACTACCAGCCCCAAAGTGATGTGTGGACCCTGGCTACCACCACTACTACTAGCCCCAAAGTGATGTGTGGACCCTGGCTACCACCACTACTATCATTACCACCACTTCTACCTAACATGACCTCCTGGAGTATACCTAGGTGTTCAGAGGGGTCAACGCCCCCACGGCCCGGTCCTTGACCAGGCCTCGCGGTGGATCAGGGTCTGATCAACCAGGTTATTTCTGCTGGCCGCATATAATTCAACGTACGAAACACAGCCCGGGTGGTCAGGTACTGACTTGAGGGGCCTATCCAGCTCCCTCTTGAAGACAGACAGGTGTCTATTGATCATCGTGCTTATGTATGATGGGAGGCAGTTGAACAGTCTTGGACCCTGGAAACTTATTGTGTTATCTCTTAGTGTACTCACGGCATCCCTGCTCTTCATTGGGGGGATGTTGCACCGCCTCCTTAGTCTTTTGCTTTCAGAAATAGTGAACGCCATGTGCAGATTTGGGACTAGTCCCTCTAGGATCTTTTTTTCCAGGTGTATATTATGACGTATCTTTCTCGCCTGCGTTCCAAGGAGTACAAGTCAAGGGACTTCAAAGGGTCCTAGTAATTTAGGTACTTAACTGTACTTATATGTGCAGTGAGTCTTCTCTGTATATTATGAAGATTTGTTATTTCGCCTGCCTTGAAAGGGGTCGTTAGTGTACATCAATACTCCAACTTAGAGAGAAGGAGTAATTTAAAGGGAATCATCATTGGCTAGGTATCCCTTGTTTTAAAAGTTTGTGATGTAGTCCAGCTGGGCTTGTGAGGTCTCTGGGGAGACCTAATTTGACCAATTATATGGTCACACCTTGCCTTGGCAGGCGTCTGTAGCCACGCCCACGTCTGAGGTCTTTTGTTCTTGACGCCTCAGACCTAGGCGTCAGGTCGCAACACGTGGTTGTGGAGGGTGCTTGGACCACCATAAAAGCCCAAGGAAGAGCTGAGTAGAGAGATTCGAGCGGAGCTACTGCTGGGGTGCAGAGCTCCTGAGCAGAAGATTCGGGCAGAGCTCTGGCCTGGGTGCAGAGCTCTGAGCAGAGACATTTCGAGAGGAGCTGCTGCTGGGGTGCAGGGCTCGGGAGAAGGCTGCTGAAGTCTCTGGAGGAGACTGTTGGAGGCATTGGGCAGAGTACTGGCTTGGCGCCGTACTCGTGCTGTGTAGGTCTTGGGACCTGTGGTTTAGTTCCTGTAGTGAACTATCCTCTGTGCTATATTGTAAGTTATATTCATTTTCGTCAAGTTGATTGTATTTCCCTGTCTCACTGCTTATGTGTACCACCCCATTTATCTAAACCACAATAATGCTCTGTTCCCAAATATATTATTGTACAAGGACTTAATAATAAACTGTGTTTGAGTAGAATAGTAATATTCACTGTCCCTGTCCTTTTTTCTTATATTTTATTATGTTTATATATGAGTGTAGAATGGACGAGGCATATGTTAGTGAGTAGTGTAGAGTTAATGAGATTGTCGTGGTGGTCACCACTGACCTGTCATTACCTACCTACCTCTGCATACCTCACTCCTACCACCTCGCCTGTCCCCTACCTACTGACTCCCTCCGCTTACCCCCCAGTATTCCCCTAATCATCCCCCCCCCTTTTTACCCCCATATTTCCCCAATCATTACCCCCCCCTACATGACATGGTGTCTAAGCGGTGGTGGTTCTTATTATTTTTATAGTAGGAACCAGTCCCATGTGCCTTATTTTTGACTGCTCGGTTATACTTGTGATGCTACCATTTGCTACCATTTGATTTTGTGTTATTATAATGATATTATAATCCTAGTGACCTTAACTGTCCCTTTTTGACGGTGGGTCTGAATAATTGTTTGGGTGTAATATTATATTTGGTGGAGTTGGTTGTTGGTTTGAGATAAATGGTGGAGAATATCAGTATTTGGGTGAGACTTTTCGGGGAAGCAATTACTGGCCGAAATTGAATATTTACAGAGGAATGAGAAGTCACCCAGCCCACCTTGGAAGACTCACCCACAACTGTCACCCATTGAAGAGTTGCCTATAATTGCTGTCCACCTGATGTGCCCAGTCACCCAGCTGATATGCCAGTCACCCAGCTGATGTGCCCCAGTAGATGTATTGCTGCCTTGGTCTGTCATCCAGTGTAGTGGGTGTCTGTCTGCGTCACCCAGCCTCTGTGACCATCACCCACGGACCGCCAGTTACCCGCAGTTGCCAGGGATGGGTGACCGCACCTGCTGTTGATGACCTGAAGTGACCTCACCTCACCTCGAGCAACTGACCATAGCCTGCTACTGCTGATGTCGGCTGCTGTGATGCTGCTGAGATGCTGTAGCCGTGCTGCTATGCTGTGGCCGTGCTGAGATGCTGTAGCCGTGCTGCAATGCTGTGGCCGTGCTGTGTGCTGCTGTGATGTTGAGATGCTGCGGCCGTGCTGTGATGTTGAGACGCTGCTGCCGTGCTGTGATGCTGGGACCGTGCTGCGATGCTGTAGCCGTGCTGCGATGCTGTGGCCGTGCTGTGTGCTGCTGTGATACGGCCGTGCTATGTGCTGCTGTGATACGGCCGTGCTGTGATGATGGATATGCTGTGGCCGTGCTGTGATGCTGCGATGCTGCCTAGCTCAAGAGGAGATGGCGGTGATGCTGCAGTGGTGTGTGAGGGATTCTGGCTGGTGTGCCAGGACAGGAGAATCTACTATGAAGGAGTTGCCATCCTCGGAGATGTGGAAGGAAGTGAGCCGCGAAGATGGACTCCAGCTGCTGGGACCAGCCTGCTTTCAAGGGCGGTATGGAGGCGTATCCTGCCTTGCTGGTCGACCTGTACGACCGGTATGCGGGGATGCCCTGCCAGCCATGAGAGACAATTGAGAGTGTGAGATGTCCCCAGCCTACTTTGACTTGCCAGAAGTGTTAGTGTTACCTGTGTGAAATAAGGTGACCTTGAATACGGTCCAGTGATTATGGCCGCCTTGTTTTATGAGGCCAGTGAATCCTAGTAGTGGCATAGGATAATGGAGGGTCTTAGCTGCGATGCCTGCCCTGTCTCGATTTTCAGATGTTGTAGTGCGCATGTGAAGTGTGCCGAAAATGCGACCTTGGTGGTCGTGAAGTGGTCCAGTTGCAGTTACTTGAAAGAATGCAACCCGTTGGAGCAGTTTTCCACGCCATAGAAGCCTAGAGAGGTTTGGCCCAATGGTTAACGTGCGAGGGTGACTAGCATTGGCTAGTGCATTTCTAGTAGAAGTAGGGAAGGCACTGGAGCCCGATATTTAGGTTTAAGGAGAAATGACGGGTAAGGAGGCTTTGCACCAGAGAGCGGCTGTTATGCTGGCCAACTGCCAGGTGTACTGATTATGCTGCCTTGTGGTAGATGAGAAGGTTGAGGGAAATATATGTAGTTGAATAATTGTATTATGTATAATTTTGTCTTTGTATTGTAATAGATTTAAGGGATTAGGATTAAAATAGTCTAATAACTAGGACAAATTGTCCTAGTTCTCAGATATTTTAAATTGGGGGAGAAAGGGGGATGTGATGTAGTCCAGCTGGGCTTGTGAGGTCTCTGGGGAGACCTAATTTGACCAATTATATGGTCACACCTTGCCTTGGCAGGCGTCTGTAGCCACGCCCACGTCTGAGGTCTTTTGTTCTTGACGCCTCAGACCTAGGCGTCAGGTCGCAACACGTGGTTGTGGAGGGTGCTTGGACCACCATAAAAGCCCAAGGAAGAGCTGAGTAGAGAGATTCGAGCGGAGCTACTGCTGGGGTGCAGAGCTCCTGAGCAGAAGATTCGGGCAGAGCTCTGGCCTGGGTGCAGAGCTCTGAGCAGAGACATTTCGAGAGGAGCTGCTGCTGGGGTGCAGGGCTCGGGAGAAGGCTGCTGAAGTCTCTGGAGGAGACTGTTGGAGGCATTGGGCAGAGTACTGGCTTGGCGCCGTACTCGTGCTGTGTAGGTCTTGGGACCTGTGGTTCAGTTCCTGTAGTGAACTATCCTCTGTGCTATATTGTAAGTTATATTCATTTTCGTCAAGTTGATTGTATTTCCCTGTCTCACTGCTTATGTGTACCACCCCATTTATCTAAACCCATGATGTACTCCTGTTCCCAAATATATTATTGTACAAGGACTTAATAATAAACTGTGTTTGAGTAGAATAGTAATATTCACTGTCCCTGTCCTTTTTTCTTATATTTTATTATGTTTATATATGAGTGTAGAATGGACGAGGCATATGTTAGTGAGTAGTGTAGAGTTAATGAGATTGTCGTGGTGGTCACCACTGACCTGTCATTACCTACCTACCTCTGCATACCTCACTCCTACCACCTCGCCTGTCCCCTACCTACTGACTCCCTCCGCTTACCCCCCAGTATTCCCCTAATCATCCCCCCCCCTTTTACCCCCATATTTCCCCAATCATTACCCCCCCCTACATGACAAGTTCTCATTATCCATCCTCTCATTTTCTTAAATGTGACAAGACATTATTGTGATTTTTGAAAGTGAGATCCACTGCAACACTCCCCAGTCCTTCACAGTGGTGTTCCGCTCAAGTGTGAGCCCAGGTGATAGTAACCCCAGTTCTGCTGGAAGGCAGCCTGTCAAGCTGCCCTCGCCGGTGAACTTTCGGTGGAACACTGGAACAATATTGATAATACCAGGAGTTATGAGTTACTAAAAATATTGCCACTACAAGAT
The DNA here is from genome assembly GCF_038502225.1 of Cherax quadricarinatus. Lineage (NCBI taxonomy): Eukaryota > Metazoa > Arthropoda > Malacostraca > Decapoda > Parastacidae > Cherax > Cherax quadricarinatus. Next base: position 20,956,766 of record NC_091317.1, read on the forward strand.
GAAGCTAATGAATTTATTACAGAGTGATGTAGTACACTGACTCACTGTACCATAACGTTTAAGATATGTGGATGGAAGAAATGCTATAACATATAATAGGTGAATATTGGAATATGTAGCAGCTGTGTGGTGTTCACACATACAAAAAATAATGTAGGTTAGTTAGAAAGGGTTGTAAGAGAGGCTGCCACATGAGAGGTGTCTCACAAGGTTGTGATTCAGGCTCCTAGCAGCAAGAGAGGAAATATGATAACTACGTACAAAGTCACACAGAGGGTACGAAGGGATAAGGAAGACTTGATTATACCTACAAGAGGGATACCAGGGCCGCCCCATATTTGTCAACTGAGGGATACAGTGAGGGATGGAATGAGTTGGTAGAGAAAGTAGTGGGACGCTTCAACCAGCGCACGAGTCAATATAATTGGTTAGGTTAGGTAAGGTTCGTCAGGAAACAGGACAAAAGTGAATATAATTATAATATTGAAGACGCAACACCACGGCCGTGACTCTGCTGAGGTAAACTGCTGACGCTACCTGTCACGGACGATTATGTAACCTATCAGAGGCTTTATTCCAGGGGTTTTCTCTATAATGCCTCTGAAGATGGACGAGAGAGAGCACACGGAAGCGCTCGGGTGTTTTCATTCTGGTAGTTTTACCTGTGACATCTTGTTGGGTCACGACATGTCGAGACCTCAGTGAGTCGCTGTTCCCTGTGTGGGTGAACCAGTGTGGGAACCAGTGTACGAGTGTGAACCAGTTTGGGAACCAGTGTACGTGTGTTAACCAGTGTGGGAACCAGTGTACGTGTGTGAACCAGTGTACGAGAGTGAACCAGTGTGGGAACCAGTGTACGAGTGTGAACCAGTGTGGGAACCAGTGTACGTGTGTGAACCAGTTTGGGAACCAGTGTACGTGTGTTAACCAGTGTGGGAACCAGTGTACGTGTGTGAACCAGTGTACGAGAGTGAACCAGTGTGGGAACCAGTGTACGAGTGTGAACCAGTTTGGGAACCAGTGTACGTGTGTTAACCAGTGTGGGAACCAGTGTACGTGTGTGAACCAGTGTACGAGAGTGAACCAGTGTGGGAACCAGTGTACGAGTGTAAACCAGTGTGGGAACCAGTGTACGTGTGTGAACCAGTGTGGGAACCAGTGTACGAGTGTGAACCAGTGTGGGAACCAGTGTACGTGTGTGAACCAGTGTGTGAACCAGTGTGGGAACCAGTGTACGTGTGTGAACCAGTGTGGGAACCAGTGTGGGAACCAGTGTACGTGTGTGAACCAGTGTGGGAACCAGTGTACGAGTGTGAACCAGTGTGGGAACCAGTGTACGTGTGTGAACCAGTGTGTGAACCAGTGTGGGAACCAGTGTACGTGTGTGAACCAGTGTGGGAACCAGTGTACGAGTGTGAACCAGTGTGGGAACCAGTGTACGAGTGTGAACCAGTGCGGGAACCAGTGTACGTGTGTGAACCAGCGTGGGAACCAGTGTACGAGTGTGAACCAGTGCGGGAACCAGTGTACGTGTGTGAACCAGTGTGGGAACCAGTGTACGAGTGTGAACCAGTGTGGGAACCAGTGTACGTGTGTGAACCAGTGTGGGAACCAGTGTACGAGTGTGAACCAGTGTGGGAACTAGTGTACGAGTGTGAACCAGTGTGGGAACCAGTGTACGAGTGTGAACCAGTGTGGGAACCAGTGTACGTGTGCGAATCAGTGAAGGAACCAGTGTGTGAACCAGTGTGTTGGAACCAATGCGGGAAAGAATCGGAGAGTGTGAAAGGAGAGAAAGAGAGAGAGGAAGAGAAATGGAAGGGAGGAATGGAGAGAGAGAGAGAGAGAGAGAGAGAGAGAGAGAGAGAGAGAGAGAGAGAGAGAGAGAGAGAGAGAGAGAGAGAGAGGTGAGGGAGAGAGGGAGGGAGGGAGGGAGGCTCATCATCCTGGGGCCACAGATTCAATCAATACAACAGTCGCCTCTGATCACATTTTTGATAGCGTGTTGCCATCAGCGCTTCCCTCAGTTCTCTCACAGTTGCTGATCCTCACATTACTACACAACTTTATTGTTAGGTAGTTAGTGGGAGGGGTATTTAGTGTGTGTAGTGGGTTAGTGTGTGTGGTGGGTAGTGTAAGCAAGAGTTAAAGGGTTGGTAGTTAGTGTATGGGGTAGCGTATATTGCGTATTTAGTATGCAGGGGAGTGTGGGGTGAATTGTGCAATGGGGGGACTTCAGGAGGCCTACTGCTCCTTCAGATGATCTGCTTGTGTAAGATGAAGTGTGCTGTGAAATCTTCTTTACTCTGTTATATTGTATTTTGTGTTGGGATTAGCGCAGCTTCTAGACATCTGCGTCGCGTTTTGTCTGTTTCCTTCGTGACCATCTGGATGACCTTACAAGACACGAGGTGTACAGTCTGGTCCCTATGTACCGTGCAGGTGTTATTCATGTTGCGAGTCCTACATCCACACTGGTATTCTTTCAACTTGATCTGCAGGCGACAGGAAGTCTCTCCTTCGTATACCTGGTCACCAGCACCACATGGAATGATGTACACATCTGCGTCGTTGCAGTCACCAGCGGTTGTCCTATTTTCATCTGGTCAAAATTCACCTCACACAGTGACCTCACTGACCCGGCCACTCACCTGACTAAGCTTGTATCAATTTCCTTGTTGTACGTCCCTGTGTATTGACTGAAGAAGCCTGGCCACAGGCGAGACTTCTCTATAAAGTTACTTTCTGCACGTTTTATACAGCGTATAGGTACGAGGTCAAACGAACAGCTGGGTGTGGGAGTCTACGTATAAGGTATAGAACTTTGCTTCAATTATACCTCAAAATGCTGTGGTGAACTGCGTATAGAGGTGGTGATGCTGAGGCAGTGTTGAGATATCCATTTAAATTTGGTGTTGGAATGTACTTTCTTAATGCAGAACTGACGTTGACATCTGTGTGTTAGATGTACTTCTGACATTGTTAGAGTTATGATGTTGTTGGTGAGTTAATGCTGCTTCTGGCTAGACTTCTTATGTTGGCATTGTTGACTTATTTCTGTGGGTCGTGGCTGCTGCACCTTCCCCAGGTGGTGGTGCTGCACCTTCCCAGGTGGTGGTGCTGCACCTTCCCAGGTGGTGGTGCTGCACCTTCCCAGGTGATGGTGCTGCACCTTCCCCAGGTGGTGGTGCTGCACCTTCCCAGGTGGTGGTGCTGCACCTTCCCAGGTGATGGTGCTGCACCTTCCCAGGTGGTGGTGCTGCACCTTCCCAGGAGGTGGTGCTGCACCTTCCCAGGTGATGGTGCTGCACCTTCCCCAGGTGGTGGTGCTTCACCTTCCCCAGGCGGTGGTGCTGCACCTTCCCCAGGTGGTGGTGCTGGACCTTCCCCAGGTGGTGGTGCTTCACCTTCCCCAGGTGGTGGTGCTTCACCTTCCCCAGGTGGTGGTGCTGCACCTTCCCCAGGCGGTGGTGCTGCACCTTCCCCAGGTGGTGGTGCTGGACCTTCCCCAGGTGGTGGTGCTGCACCTTCCCAGGTGATGGTGCTGCACCTTCCCCAGGTGGTGGTGCTGCACCTTCCCCAGGTGGTGGTGCTGCACCTTCCCCAGGGGGTGGTGCTGCACCTTCCCAGGTGATGGTGCTGCACCTTCCCAGGTGATGGTGCTGCACCTTCCCCAGGTGGTTGTGCTGCACCTTCCCCAGGTGGTGGTGCTGCACCTTCCCAGGTGGTGGTGCTGCACCTTCCCAGGTGATGGTGCTGCACCTTCCCCAGGTGGTGGTGCTTCACCTTCCCCAGGAGGTGGTGCTGCACCTTCCCAGGTGATGGTGCTGGACCTTCCCCAGGTGGTGGTGCTGCACCTTCCCCAGGTGGTGGTGCTGCACCTTCCCAGGTGATGGTGCTGCACCTTCCCCAGGTGATGGTGCTACACCTTCACAGGTGATGGTGCTACACCTTCCCCAGGTGATGGTGCTGCACCTTCTCCAAGTGGTGGTGCTGCACCTTCCCCAGGTGGTGGTGCTGCACCTTCCCCAGGTGGTGGTGCTGCACCTTCCCCAGGTGGTGGTGCTTCACCTTCCCCAGGAGGTGGTGCTGCACCTTCCCAGGTGATGGTGCTGGACCTTCCCCAGGTGGTGGTGCTGCACCTTCCCCAGGTGGTGGTGCTGCACCTTCCCAGGTGATGGTGCTGCACCTTCCCCAGGTGATGGTGCTACACCTTCACAGGTGATGGTGCTACACCTTCCCCAGGTGATGGTGCTGCACCTTCTCCAAGTGGTGGTGCTGCACCTTCCCCAGGTGGTGGTGCTGCACCTTCCCCAGGTGGTGGTGCTGCACCTTCCCCAGGTGGTGGTGCTGCACCTTCCCCAGGTGGTGGTGCTGCACCTTCCCCAGGTGGTGGTGCTGCACCTTCCCCAGGTGGTGGTGCTACACCTTCCCAGGTGATGGTGCTGCACCTTCCCAGGTGATGGTGCTACACCTTCCCAGGTGATGGTGCTGCACCTTCCCAGGTGATGGTGCTGCACCTTCCCAGATGATGGTGCTGCACCTTCCCCAGGTGATGGTGCTGCACCTTCCCAGGTGATGGTGCTGCACCTTCCCAGGTGATGGTGTTGCACCTTCCCAGGTGATGGTGCTGCACCTTCCCAAGGTGGTGGTGCTGCACCTTCCCAGGTGATGGTGTTGCACCTTCCCAGGTGATGGTGCAGCACCTTCCCAGGTGATGGTACTGCACCTTCTTCCCAGGTGATGGTGCTGCACCTTCCCAAGGAGGTGGTGCTGCACCTTCCCAAGGTGGTGGTGCTGCACCTTCCCAAGGTGGTGCTGCTGCACCTTCCCAAGGTGGTGGTGCTGCACCTTCCCAGGTGGTGGTGCTGCACCTTCCCAAGGTGGTGGTGCTGCACCTTCCCAAGGTGGTGGTGCTGCACCTTCCCAAGGTGGTGGTGCTGCACCTTCGCAAGGTGGTGGTGCTGCACCTTGCCAGGTGGTGGTGATGCACCTTCCCAAGGTGGTGGTGATGCACCTTCCCAAGGTGGTTGTGCTGCCCCTTCCCCAGGCGGTGGTGCTTCACCTTCCCCAGGCGGTGGTGCTGCACCTTCCCCAGGTGGTGGTGCTTCACCTTCCCCAGGTGGTGGTGCTTCACCTTCCCCAGGCGGTGGTGCTGCACCTTCCCCAGGTGGTGGTGCTTCACCTTCCCCAGGTGGTGGTGCTTCACCTTCCCCAGGTGGTGGTGCTTCCTTGATAATGTGCGTAGTCACGAAAGCGCTTGGAATTTCTCTATTCTTTCAGAGTGGTTGTTTTGCATATTTTGAAATCACCTGTTTACTGTGATCTTATTGCATATATATATATATATATATATATATATATATATATATATATATATATATATATATATATATATATATATATATATATATATATATATATATATATATATATATATATATGAAACACAGGTAGTAGGTTGGTAGAAAATCACTGACGGAGATAAAGTACTACCGTCCTGTTATACCAGTCACTAGCAGAAGCTGGTTAAATATTATGTACTCAGGCCCAGGTTTCTGAACTTGTGTTGCGTCTTGAAGGCGTCAGATGACGGGTGAATCTTGTAGACTCTTCTTGTATTTAACATACACTTGCACGTGCTTGCCCATCCCCCTTTGTCTGAATCAGCCGTTCGGGTTTACCTAACACTCCCGTTGTAGTTCAGGAAACCTGGTGTTGGACCTGCAGACCTTCCCCCTTACCATTCCCCTTCTATATTTTTTTCAACCCATCAGCCGTTTCCCACCGAGGCAGAGTCACCCTGAAAATGAAGAAGCACGTTCATCATCACTCACTCCATCACTAACTAGCCAGAGCCGTGCCGATACCTCAGCCCGAATACTGCAACATATCTCCACCCTCGTCCTTCAGAGTACAGGTACTCTACTTCCCTCGTTATGTTCCCCACTAATACTGAGAGACAATGTATGCAAACGAACCTCATTTATCCCCCTCCTCTCCCTCTTTCCCCTCCTCCCCCTTCTCCCCCTCCGTCTCCCCCCTCTCCCCCTCCCGGTTCCATCCCCCAGTAAGAGACATGAACGGCCAGGCAGGTCACTGATGCTATAACAAAAACCCAATTTTGGTGTAACGATGCACACGTCACGTCATATATTCGGTGAATCCCAGTAAACAATTTACCGAGTTGTTGTTGCAAGCGGGTCATTTTGGCGTGCAACTGTTAGTATTAGTGTTCAAATACGTAGCCAAATATTTTTGGATCGGAAAATAGAGTTGCAATTTAACGTGATGTGAGAGAAATGTTATATTGCTGCTCCGGACCGCTAGTGTTGACTGACTTTTCTGCTGCTGCTGTTATTATCTGTTCCTAATGTTCTTATAACAGTCCACCTCTGTCTTGGTTGTCTGTGTGTATGTTTATATATATATATATATATATATATATATATATATATATATATATATATATATATATATATATATATATATATATATATATATATATATATATATATCTACAGAGAGAGAGAGAGACAGAGAGAGTCTTCTTCTTTCAACGTACCGGCAGTATCCCACCGAGACAGGGTGACCCGAAAGGAAAAACATAAGTTTCTCCTTTTAAATTTAGTAATATATACAGGAAAAGGGGGTTACTAGCCCCTTGCTCCCGGCATTTTAGTCGCCTCTTACAACACGCATGACTTACGGAGGAAGGATTCTGTTCCACTTCCTCATGGAGATAAAAGGAAATAAACAAGAACAAGAACTAGTAAGAAAATAGAAGAAAACCCAGATGTGTGTGTATATATATGCTTGTACATGCATGTGTAGTGTGACCTAAGTGTAAGTAGAAGTACCAAGACGGACCTAAAACCTTGCAAGTTTATGAGGCAGACAAAAGACGCCAGCAATCCTACCATCATGTAAAACAATTACAGGCTTTCGTTTTACACACACTAGGCAGGACGGTAGTACCTCCCTGGGCGGTTGCTGTCTACCAACCTACTACCACAGGACGGTAGTACCTCCCTGGGTGGTTGTTGTCTACCAACCTACTACCACAGGACGGTAGTACCTCCCTGGGTGGCTGCTGTCTACCAACCTACTACCACAGGACGGTAGTACCTCCCTGGGTGGTTGTTGTCTACCAACCTACTACCACAGGACGGTAGTACCTCCCTGGGTGGTTGTTGTCTACCAACCTACTACCACAGGACGGTAGTACCTCCCAGGGTGGTTGTTGTCTACCAACCTACTACCACAGGACGGTAATACCTCCCTGGGTGGCTGCTGTCTACCAACCTACTACCACAGGACGGTAGTACCTACCAGGGTGGTTGTTGTATACCAACCTGCTACCACAGGACGGTAGTACCTACCTGGGTGGTTGCTGTCTACCAACCTGCTACCACAGGACGGTAGTACCTCCCTGGGTGGTTGTTGTCTACCAACCTACTACCACAGGACGGTAGTACCTCCCTGGGTGGTTGCTGTCTACCAACCTGCTACCACAGGACGGTAGTACCTCCCTGGGTGGTTGTTGTCTACCAACCTACTACCACAGGACGGTAGTACCATCCTGGGAGGTTGTTGTCTACCAACCTACTACCACAGGACGGTAGTACCTCCCTCTGTGGTTGCTGTCTATCAGCCTACTGCCACAGGACGGCAGTGCCTCCCTGGGTGGTTGCTGTCTACCAACCTACTACCACAAGACGATAGTACCTCCCTGGGTGGTTGCTGTCTACCAACCTACTGCAACAGGACGGCAGTGCCTCCCTGGGTGGTTGCTGTCTACCAACCTACTACCACAAGACGTTAGTACCTCCCTGGGTGGTTGCTGTCTACCAACCTACTGCCACAGGACCGCAGTGCCTCCCTGGGTGGTTGCTGTCTACCAACCTACTATCACAAGACGGTAGTACCTCCCTGGGTGGTTGCTGTCTACCAACCTACTACCACAGGACGGCAGTGCGTCCCTGGGTGGTTGTTGTCTACCAACCTACTACCACAGGACGGTAGTACCTCCCAGGGTGGTTGTTGTCTACCAACCTTCTACCACAGGACGGTAGTACCTCCCTGGGTGGCTGCTGTCTGCCAACCTACTACCACAGGACGGCAGTGCCTCCCTGGGTGGTTGCTGTCTACCAACCTACCACCACAGGACGGTAGTACCTCCCTGGGTGGTTGCTGTCTACCAACCTACTAACACAGGACGGTAGTACCTCCCTGGGTGGTTGCTGTCTACCAACCTACTGCCACAGGACAGTAGTACCTCCCTGGGTGGTTGCTGTCTACCAACCTACTCCCACAGGACAGTAGTACCTCCCTGGGTGGGTGCTGTCTACCAACCTACTACCACAGGACGGTAGTACCTGCCTGGGTGGTTGTTGTCTATGAACCTAATACCACAGGACTGTAGTACCTCCCTGGGTGGTTGCTGTCTATCAGCCTACTGCCACAGGACGGTAGTACCTCCCTGAGTGGTTGCTGTCTACCAGCCTACTACCACATGACGGTAGTACCTCCCTGAGTGGTTGCTGTCTAGCAGCCTACTACCACATAACGGTAGTACCTCCCTGAGTGGTTGCTGTCTACCAACCTACTACCACATGACGGTAGTACCTCCCTGAGTGGTTGCTGTCTAGCAGCCTACTACCACATGACGGTAGTACCTCCCTGAGTGGTTGCTGTCTAGCAGCCTACTACCACAGAACGGTAGTACCTCCCTGAGTGGTTGCTGTCTAGCAGCCTACTACCACAGAACGGTAGAACCTCCCTGAGTGGTTGCTATCTATCAAAGTACTACCACAGGACGGTAGTACCTCCCTGGGTGGTTGCTGTCTACCCACCCACTACCACAGGACGGTAGTACCTCTCTGGGTGGTTGCTGTGTACCAACCTACTACAACAGGACGGTAGTGCCTCCCTGGGTGGTTGCTGTCTACCAGGCTACTACCACAGAACGGTAGTACCTCCCTGGGTGGTTGCTGTCTACCAAACTACTACCACAGGACGGTAGTACTTCCTTTGGCGGTTGCTGTCTACCAACCTACTACCACAGAACTGTAGTACATCCCCGTGTGGTTGCTGTCTACCAGCCTACTGCCACAGGACGGTAGTACATCCCTGGGTGGTTGCTGTCTACCAACCTACTACCACAGGACGGTAGTGCCTCCCTGGGTGGTGGCAGTATATGAACCTACTACCACAGGACGGTAGTACCTCCCTGGGTGGTTGCTGTCTACCAACCTACTGCCACAGGACAGTAGTACCTCCCTGGGTGGTTGCTGTCTACCAACCTACTGCCACAGGACAGTAGTACCTCCCTGGGTGGGTGCTGTCTACCAACCTACTACCACAGGACGGTAATAACTCCCTGGGTGGTTGCTGTCTAGCAGCCTACTGCCACAGGACGGTAGTACCTCCCTGAGTGGTTGCTGTCTACCAGCCTACTACCACATGACGGTAGTACCTCCCTGAGTGGTTGCTGTCTAGCAGCCTACTACCACATGACGGTAGTACCTCCCTGAGTGGTTGCTGTCTACCAACCTACTACCACAGAACTGTAGTACCTCCCTGGGTGGTTGCTGTCTACCAGCATACGGCCACAGGACGGTAGTACCTCCCTGGGTGGTTGCTGTCTACCAGTCTACTACCACAGAACGGTAGTATCTCCCTGGGTGGTTGCTGTCTACCAGCCTACTACCACAGAACTGTAGTACCTCCCTGGGTGGCTGCTGTCTACCAGCCTACTGCCACAGGACGGTAGTACCTCCCTGGGTGGTTGCAGTCTACGAACCTACTACCACAGGACGGTAGTACCTCCCTGGGTGCGTGTTGTCTACCAGCCTACTACCACAGGACGGTAGTACCTCCCTGGGTGGTTGCAGTCTATGAACCTACTACGACAGGACGGTAGTACCTCCCTGGGCGGTTGCTGTCAACCAGCTTACTGGCACAGGACGGTAGTACCTCTCTGAGTGGTTGCTGTCTACCAGCCTACTACCACATGACGATAGTACCTCCCTGAGTGGTTGCTGTCTACCAGGCTACTACCACAGAATGGTAGTACCTGGGGTAGTAGGTACTTCCTACCTGGGTGGTTGCTGTCTACCAACCTACTGCCACAGGACGGTAGTACCTCCCTGGGTGGTTGCTGTCTACCAACCTACTACCACAGGACGGTAGTACCTCCCTGGGTGGTTGCTGTCTACCAACCTACTACCACAGGACGGTAGTACCTCCCTGGGTGGCTGCTGTCTACCAACCTACTACCACAGGACGGTAGTACCTCCCTGGGTGGTTGTTGTCTCCCAACCTACTACCACAGGACGGTAGTACCTCCCTGGGTGGTTGCTGTCTACCAACCTACTACCACAGGACGGTAGTACCTCCCTGCCTGGCTGCTGTCTACCAACCTACTACCACAGGACGGTAGTACCTCCCTGTGTGGTTGTTTTCTACCAACCTACTGCCACAGGACGGTAGTACCTCCCTGGGTGGTCGTTGTCTACCAGTCTACTACCACAGCACGGTAGTACCTCCCTGGGTGGTTGCTGTCTACCAACCTACTACCACAGGACGGTAGTACCTCCCTGGGTGGTTGCTGTCTACCAACCTACTACCACAGAACGGTAGTACCTCCCTGGGTGGTTGTTGTCTACCAACCTACTACGACAAGACGGTAGTACCTCCCTGATTGGTTATTGTCTACCAACCTACTACCACAGGACGGTAGTACCTCCCTGGGTGGTTACTGTCTACCAACCTACTACCACAGGACGGTAGTACCTCCCTGGGTGGTTGTTGTCAACCAGCCTTCTACCACAGGACGGTAGTACCTCCCAGGGTGGTTGCTGTCTACCAACCTTCTACCACAGGACGGTAGTACCTCCCTGGGTGGTTGTTGTCTACCAACCTACTACCACAGGATGGTAGTACCTCCCTGGGTGGTTGTTGTCTACCAACCTACTACCACAGGACGGTAGTACCTCCCTGTGTGGTTGTCTACCAACCTACTGCCACAGGACGGTAGTACCTCCCTGGGTGGTTGCTGTCTACCAACCTACTACCACAGGACGGTAGTGCCTCCCTGGGTGGTTGCTGTCTACCAACCTACTACCACAGGGCGGTAGTACCTCCCTGGGTGGTTGTTGTCTACCAACCTACATCCACAGGGCGGTAGTACCTCTCTGGGTGGTTGCTGTCTACCAACCTACTGCTACAGGACAGTAGTACCTCCCTGGGTGGTTGCTGTCTATCAACCTACTGTCACAGGACAGTAGTACCTCCCTGGGTGGTTGCTGTCTATCATCCTACTGTCACAGGACGGTAGTACCTCCCAGTGTGGTTGCTGTCTACCAGCCTACTACAACAGGACGGTAGAACCTCCCTGGGTAGTTGCTGTCTACCAGTCTAATACCACTGGACGGTAGAACCTTACTGAGTGGTTGCTGTCTACTAACATACTACCACAGGGCGGTAGCACCTCCCTGGGTGGTTGCTGTCTACCAACCTACTGCCACAGGACAGTAGTACCTCCCTGGGTGGTTGCTGTCTACCAACCTACTGCCACAGGACGGTAGTACCTCCATGGTCGGTTACTGTCTACCAACCTACTGCCACAGGACGGTATTACCTCCCTGGGTGGTTGCTGTCTACCAGCCTACTACCACAGGACTGTAGTACCTCCCTGGGTGGATGTTGTCTACCAACCTACTACCACAGGACGGTAGTACCTCCCTGGGTGGTTGTTGTCTACCCACCTACTACCACAGGTCGGTAGAACCTCCCTGGGTAGTTGCTGTCTACCAACCTACTACCACAGGACGGTAGAACCTCCCTTGATAGTTGCTGTTTACCAACATACTACCACAGGACTGTAGTACCTCCCTGGGTGGGTGCTGTCTACCAACCTACTACCACAGGACTGTAGTACCTCCCTGGGTGGGTGCTGTCTACCAACCTACTACCACAGGACTGTAGTATCTCCCTGGGTGGTTGCAGTCTATGAACCTACTACCACAGGACGGTAGTACCTCCCTGGGTGGTTGCTGTCTACCAACCTACTGCCACAGGACGGTAGTACCTCCCTGGGTGGGTGCTGTCTACCAACGTACTACCACAGGATGGTTGAACCTCCCTGGGCGGTTGTTGTCTACCAACCTACTACCACAGGACTGCAGTACCAACCTGGGTGGTTGCTGTCTACCAACCTACTACCACAGGACTGTAGAACCTCTCTGGGCGGTTTTTGTCTACCAACAACAAACCTACTACCACAGGACAGTAGTACCTCCCTGGGTGGCTGCTGTCTACCAACCTACTACCAGAGGACAGTAGTATCTCTCTGGGTGGTTGTTGTCTACCAGCCTACTACCACAGGACAGTAGTACCTCCCTGGGTGGCTGCTGTCTACCAACCTACTACCACAGGACAGTAGTATCTCTCAGGGTGGTTGCTGTCTACCAGCCTACTACCACAGGACAGTAGTACCTCCCTGGGTGGCTGCTGTCTACCAACCTACTACCACAGGACAGTAGTATCTCTCAGGGTGGCTGCTGTCTACCAACCTACTACCACAGGACAGTAGTATCTCCCTGGGTGGTTGCTGTCTACCAGCCTACTACCACAGGACGGTAGTACCTCCCTGGGTGGTTGTTGTCTACCAACCTGCTACCACTGAACGGTAGTACCTCCCTGGGTAGTTGCTGTCTACCAACCTACAACCACAGGACTGTAGTACCTCCTTGGGTGGTTGTTGTCTACCAACCTACTACCACAGGACGGTAGAACCTCCCTGGGTAGTTGCTGTCTACCAACCTACTACCACAGGACGGTAAAACCTCCCTTGGTAGTTGCTGTTTACCAACCTACTACAACAGGACTGTAGTACCTCCCTGGGTGGGTGCTCTCTACCAACCTACTACCACAGGACTGTAGTACCTCCCTGGGTGGGTGCTGTCTACCAGCCTACTACTACAGGACTGTAGTATCTCCCTGGGTGGTTGCTGTCTACCAACCTACTGCCACAGGACGGTAGTACCTCCCTGGGTGGGTGCTGTCTACCAACGTACTACCACAGGACGGTAGTACCTCCCTGGGCGGTTGCTGTCTACCAGCCTACTACTACAGGACTGTAGTATCTCCCTGGGTGGTTGCTGTCTACCAGCCTACTACCACAGGACAGTAGTACCTCCCTGGGTGGCTGCTGTCTACGAACCTACTACCACAGGACAGTAGTATCTCCCTGGGTGGTTGCTGTCTACCAGCCTACTACCACAGGACGGTAGTACCTCCCTGGGTGGTTGTTGTCTACCAACCTGCTACCACTGAACGGTAGTACCTCCCTGGGTAGTTGCTGTCTACCAACCTACAACCACAGGACTGTAGTACCTCCTTTGGTGGTTGTTGTCTACCAACCTACTACCACAGGACGGTAGAACCTCCCTGGGTAGTTGCTGTCTACCAACCTACTACCACAGGACGGTAGAACCTCCCTTGGTAGTTGCTGTTTACCAACCTACTACCACAGGACTGTAGTACCTCCCTGGGTGGGTGCTGTCTACCAACCTACTACCACAGGACTGTAGTACCTCCCTGGGTGGGTGCTGTCTACCAGCCTACTACCACAGGACTGTAGTATCTCCCTGGGTGGTTGCAGTCTATGAACCTACTACCACAGGACGGTAGTACCTCCCTGGGTGGTTGCTGTCTACCAACCTACTGCCACAGGACGGTAGTACCTCCCTGGGTGGGTGCTGTCTACCAACGTACTACCACAGGATGGTTGAACCTCCCTGGGCGGTTGTTGTCTACCATCCTACTACCACAGGACTGTAGTACCTCTATGGGCGGTTTTTGTCTACCAACACCAAACCTACTACCACAGGACAGTAGTACCACCCTGGGTGGTTGCTGTCTACCAACCTACTACCACAGGACTGTAGAACCTCTATGGGCGGTTTTTGTCTACCAACACCAAACCTACTACCACAGGACAGTAGTACCTCCCTGGGTGGCTGCTGTCTATCAACCTACTACCACAGGACAGTAGTATCTCTCTGGGTGGTTGCTGTCTACCAGCCTACTACCACAGGACAGTAGTACCTCCCTGGGTGGCTGCTGTCTATCAACCTACTACCACAGGACAGTAGTATCTCTCTGGGTGGTTGTTGTCTACCAGCCTACTACCACAGGACAGTAGTATCTCTCAGGGCGGTTGCTGTCTACCAGCCTACTACCACAGGACAGTAGTACCTCCCTGGGTGGCTGCTGTCTACCAACCTACTACCACAGGACAGTAGTATCTCTCTGGGTGGTTGTTGTCTACCAGCCTACTACCACAGGACAGTAGTATCTCTCAGGGCGGTTGCTGTCTACCAGCCTACTACCACAGGACAGTAGTACCTCCCTGGGTGGCTGCTGTCTACCAACCTACTACCACAGGACAGTAGTATCTCCCTGGGTGGTTGCTTTCTACCAGCCTACTACCACAGGACAGTAGTACCTACCTGAGTGGCTGCTGTCTACCAACCTACTACCACAGGACAGTAGTATCTCTCTGGGTGGTTGTTGTCTACCAGCCTACTACCACAGGACAGTAGTATCTGTCTGGGTGGTTGTTGTCTACCAGCCTACTACCACAGGACAGTAGTATCTCTCTGGGTGGTTGTTGTCTACCAGCCTACTACCACAGGACAGTAGTATCTCTCTGGGTGGTTGTTGTCTACCAGCCTACTACCACAGGACAGTAGTATCTCTCTGGGTGGTTGTTGTCTACCAGCCTACTACCACAGGACAGTAGTATCTCTCTGGGTGGTTGTTGTCTACCAGCCTACTACCACAGGACAGTAGTATCTCTCTGGGTGGTTGTTGTCTACCAGCCTACTACCACAGGACAGTAGTATCTCTCTGGGTGGTTGTTGTCTACCAGCCTACTACCACAGGACAGTAGTATCTCTCTGGGTGGTTGTTGTCTACCAGCCTACTACCTATATATACACACACTCACTCTCTCAAACACACAGTTGCGATAAAGCTTATGAAAAAGGGAGTGGACATAGCGGCCTGCGAAGAGGTGGGGTCAGGCGCTGTGAATGAACTGACCCCTATAACCACAAATAGGTGAGTACACACACACACACACACACACACACACACACACACACACACACACACAGACACACACACACACACACACACACACACACACACACACACACACACACACACACACACACACACACACACACACACACACACACACACGCACGCACGCGCAGGCAGGGATAACTGGGAAGGCATTATATTGGATCAGTGAATACCTGTGAGCAAGACAATAGCGGGTTATGGTACGTGGTGAGGTGTCAGAGTGGGCACCTGTGACGAGTGGCGTCCCACAGGGGTCAGTCCTAGGACCAGTGCTGTTTCTGGTATTTGTGAACGACATGACGGAAGGAATAAAATCCGATGTGTCCCTGTTTGCAGATGATGTGAAGATGATGAGAAGAATTAATTCGGACGAGGACCAGGCAGAACTACAGAGGGATCGAGACAGGCTGCAGACCTGGTCCAGCAACTGGCTCCTGGAGTTCAACCCCACCAAGTTAAGAGTCATGAAGATTGTGGAATGGCAAAGTAGACCACAGACGGAGTACAGTCTATGGGACTATAGACTACAAACCTCACTCAAGGAGAAAGATCTTCGGGTGAGTATAAAACCAGACACACCTCCTGAGGCTCACATCAACCAAATAACTGCTGCAGCATATGGGCGCCTAGCAAACCTCAGAATAGCATTCCGACATCTTAATAAGGAATCGTTCAGGATCCTGTACACTGTGTACGTTAGGCCCATATTGGAGTATGCAACACCAGATTGGAGCCCACACCTAGCCAAGCATGTAAGGAAATTAAAGAAAGTGCAAATGTTTGCAAAGAGACTAGTCCCGGAGCTAATGGGTATGCCCTACTAGGAGAGGTTAAAGGAAATCGACCTGACGACACTGGAGGACAGGAGAGATAGTGGGGATACGATAACGACATACAAAATACTGAGAGGAATTGACAAGGTGGACAAAGACAGGATATTCCAGAGATGGGACACAGCAACAAGGGGACACAGTTGGAAGTTGAAGACTCAGATGAATCACAGGGACGTTAGGAAGTATTTCTTCAGTCACAGAGTTGTCAGAAAGTGGAAGAGTGTGGCAGGATTCATACATAGGTTTAAGAAGAGGTATGATAAAGCTCATGGAGCAGGAAGAGTGACCTAGTAGCGGCCAGTGAAGAAGCAAAGCGAAGAGCTGTGAATCGATCCCTGCAACCACAACTAGGTGAGTACACACACATACACACACACCATTGTAGCTAACAATCTATCAGCATGGTAGCTAACAATCTATCAGCATGGTAGCTAACAATCTATCAGCATGGTAGCTAACAATCTATCAGCATAGTTACTGAGAGAAGCAGCAGGAGCAGCAGAACTCTGTGTTCCGCTACAAGGAATTTAAGTGGTTGTCAACTAGGCAGGCAGCAAAAAAGTTGGTCGCATGGACGGTGTTAGGGATCTCCAAACCTGTGTAAAGGTAGGTACCTCTTGAGGTAAAGGCCGGTACCCTTGACATGTATTCTGAGGTACCGGAGGAGAAAAATCAGTGGATGCAATGTTAATACACAGTTTGAAGAGCAGGTACGATAGGAGCCGAGGGTTTAGGAACAAACAAGAAAGACTCTGTTTGTAGGTTAAGAGGCCGTGAGAGGCCGTTAACTGAGGCCAGACTTACGTACACACACACACACACACACACACACACACACACACACACACACACACACACACACACACACACACACACACACACACACACACACACACACACACACATACACACACACACATACACACACACACACACACACACACACACGCACACACACACACACACACACACATACACACATACACATACACACACACACACACACATACACACACACACACACACACACACACACACACACACACAACGAGTCATGGTACGCGACGAGGTGTCAGAGTGGGCGCCTGTGACAAGCGGGGTTCCACAGGGGTCAGTCCTAGGACCTGTGCTGTTCTTGGTATATGTGAACGACATAACGGAAGGGATAGACTCAGAAGTGTCCTTGTTTGCAGATGATGCGAAGTTAATGAGAAGAATCAAATCGGATGAGGATCAGGCAGGACTACAAAGAGACCTGGACAGGCTACAAGCCTGGTTCAGCAACTGGCTCCTTGAATTTAACCCTGCCAAATGCAAAGTCATGAAGATTGGGGAAGGGCAAAGAAGACCGCAGACACAATATAGTTTAGATGGCCAAAGACTGCAAACCTCACTCAAGGAAAAAGATCTGGGGGTGAGTATAACACCGAGCATATCTCCTGAGGCGCACATCAATCAGATAACTGCTGCAGCATACGGGCGCCTGGCAAACCTACGGATAGCGTTCCGATACCTCAGTAAGGATTCGTTTAAGACTCTGTATACCATCTACGTCAGGCCCATACTGGAGTATGCAGCACCAGTTTGGAATCCACACCTAGTCAAGCACGTCAAGAAATTAGAGAAAGTGCAAAGGTTTGCAACAAGACTAGTCCCAGAGCTACGGGGATTGTCCTACGAAGAAAGGTTGAGGGAAATCGGCCTAACGACACTGGAGGCAAGGAGGGTCAGGGGAGACATGATAACGACATATAAAATGCTGCACGGAATAGACGAGGTGGACAAAGACGGGATGTTCCAGAGATGGGACACAGACACAAGAGGTCACAATTGGAAGTTGAAGACTCAGATGAATCAAAGGGATGTTAGGAAGTATTTCTTCAGTCATAGAGTAGTCAGGCCATGGAATAGCCTAGAAAGTGATGTAGTGGAGGCAGGAACCATACATAGTTTTAAGGCGAGGTATGATAGAGCTCATGGGGCAGGGAGAGAGAGGACCTAGTAGCAATCAGCGAAGAGGCGGGGCCAGGAGCTGTGACTCGACCCCTGCAACCACAAACAGGTGAGTACAAATAGGTGAGTACTCACACACACACACACATAAACACACAAACACACACACATACACACACACACACATACACACACACACACACACACACACACACACACACACACACACACACACACACACACACACACACACACACACACACACACATACACACACCTACACGTACATACACACACACACACACAAACACACACACACATACGCACACACACACACACACACACACACACACACACACACACACACACACACACACACACACACACACACACTGAGGAGAGGTTTGTACCCAAGGGTAACAGGAGTAATGAAAAAGCCAGGATGAGCCCATGGTTTACCCAAAGGTGCAGGGAGGCAAAAACCAAGTGTGCTAGGGAATGGAAGAAATATAGAAGGCAAAGGACCCAGGAGAATAAGGAGAACAGTCGTAGAGCCAGAAATGAATATGCACAGATAAGAAGGGAGGCCCAAAGACAATATGAAAATGACATAGCAGCGAAAGCCAAATCTGACCCGAAACTGTTGTACAGCCACATCAGGAGGAAAACAACAGTCAAGGACCAGGTAATCAGGCTAAGGAAGGAAGGAGGAGAGACAACAGGAAATGACCGGGAAGTATGTGAAGAACTCAACAAGAGATTCAAAGAAGTGTTCACAGAGGAGACAGAAGGGACTCCAGAAAGACGGAGAGGTGGGGCACACCACCAAGTGCTGGACACAGTGCACACAACCGAGGAAGAAGTGAAGAGGCTTCTGAGTGAGCTAGATACCTCAAAGGCAATGGGGCCAGATAACATCTCCCCATGGGTATTGAGAGAGGGAGCAGAGGCGCTATGTGTACCCCTAACAACAATATTCAATACATCTATCGAAACAGGGAGATTGCCTGAGGCATGGAAGACAGCAAATGTAGTCCCAATCTTTAAAAAAGGAGACAGACATGAAGCATTAAACTACAGACCAGTGTCACTGACATGTATAGTATGCAAAATCATGGAGAAGATTATCAGGAGAAGAGTGGTGGAACACCTAGAAAGGAATGATCTCATCAACAGCAGCCAGCATGGTTTCAGGGACGGGAAATCCTGTGTCACAAACCTACTGGAGTTCTATGACATGGTGACAGCAGTAAGACAAGAGAGAGAGGGGTGGGTGGATTGCATTTTCTTGGACTGCAAGAAGGCGTTTGACACAGTTCCACACAAGAGATTGGTGCAAAAACTGGAGGACCAAGCAGGGATAACAGGGAAGGCACTACAATGGATCAGGGAATACTTGTCAGGAAGACAGCAGCGAGTCATGGTACGTGGCGAGGTGTCAGAGTGGGCACCTGTGACCAGCGGGGTCCCGCAGGGGTCAGTCCTAGGACCAGTGCTGTTTCTGGTATTTGTGAACGACATGACGGAAGGAATAGACTCTGAGGTGTCCCTGTTTGCAGATGACGTGAAGTTGATGAGAAGAATACACTCGATCGAAGACCAGGCAGAACTACAAAGGGATCTGGACAGGCTGCAGAACTGGTCCAGCAATTGGCTCCTGGAGTTCAATCCCACCAAGTGCAAAGTCATGAAGATTGGGGAAGGGCAAAGAAGGCCGCAAACGGAGTACAGTCTAGGGGGTCAGAGACTACAAACCTCACTCAAGGAAAAAGATCTTGGGGTGAGTATAACACCAGGCACATCTCCTGAAGCGCACATCAACCAAATAACTGCTGCAGCATATGGGCGCCTAGCAAACCTCAGAACAGCATTCCGACATCTTAATAAGGAATCGTTCAGGACCCTGTACACCGTATACGTTAGGCCCATATTGGAGTATGCGGCACCAGTTTGGAACCCACACCTAGCCAAGCACGTAAAGAAACTAGAGAAAGTGCAAAGGTTTGCAACAAGACTAGTCCCAGAGCTAAGAGGTATGTCCTACGAGGAGAGGTTAAGGGAAATCAACCTGACGACACTGGAGGACAGGAGAGATAGGGGGGACATGATAACGACATACAAAATACTGAGAGGAATTGACAAGGTGGACAAAAACAGGATGTTCCAGAGATTGGACACAGTAACAAGGGGACACAGTTGGAAGCTAAAGACACAGATGAATCACAGGGATGTTAGGAAGTATTTCTTCAGCCACAGAGTAGTCAGTAAGTGGAATAGTTTGGGAAGCGATGTAGTGGAGGCAGGATCCATACATAGCTTTAAGCAGAGGTACGATAAAGCTCACGGCTCAGGGAGAGTGACCTAGTAGCGATCAGTGAAGAGGCGGGGCCAGGAGCTCGGACTCGACCCCCGCAACCTCAACTAGGTGAGTACAACTAGGTGAGTACACACACACACACACACACACACACAAGTCTGACCCGAAACTACTCTACAGCCACATCAGGAGGAAGACATCAGTCAAGGACCAGGTAATCAGACTGAGGAAGGAAGGTGGGGAGCTCACAAGAAACGACCAGGAGGTATGTGAGGAGCTCAACATGAGATTTCAGGAAGTATTTACAGTGGAGGCTGAAGGGACAACGGGAAGACAAAACAGTGGCGTACAGCAACAAGGGATATACCAACAAGTGTTGGATGAATTACACACAACTGAGGAGGAGATGGAGAAGGTCCTAAGTGACCTTGATACCTCAAAGGCGGTGGGACTGGACAACATCTCTCCGTGGGTCCTGGGTCCTTAGAGAGGGAGCAGCGACACTACGTGTGCCACTAACCAAAATCTTCAACACCTCCCTTGAAACTGGGCAACTACCTGAAGTATGGAAGAAGGCAAATGTAGTCCCCATCTTTAAGAAGAGAGACAGAAATGAAGCACTAAATTAAAGACCAGTGTCACTGACATGTATAGTATGCAAAGTCTTGGAAAAGATTATCAGGAGGAGAGTGGTGGAGCACCTGGAGCGGAACAAGAGCATAAACGACAGCCAGCACGGATTCATGGAAGGAAAATCCTGTGTCACAAACCTGCTAGAGTTTTACGACAAGGTAACTGAAGTAAGAAATGAGAGGGAGGGGTGGGTTGATTGCATTTTCTTGGACTGCAAGAAGACCTTCGACACAGTTCCTCACAAGAGATTAGTACAGAAGCTAGAGGAACAGGCACGTATAACAGGAAGGGCACTGCAATGGATCAGAGAATACCTAACAGGGAGGCAACAGCGAGTCATGGTCCGTGATGAGGTATAACAGTGGGCACCAGTGACGAGCGGGGTCCCACAGGGGTCAGTCCTGGGACCAGTGCTGTTCTTGGTATATGTGAACGACATGACAGAAGGGATAGACTCAGAAGTGTCCCTGTTTGCAGATGATATGAGGTTAATGAGGAGAATTAAATCAGATGCGGACCAGACAGGTCTACAAAGAGATCTGGACAGGCTGGTTGTGTGGTCCAGCAACTGGCTCCTAGAATTTAACCCCGCCAAATGCAAAGTCATGAAGATCGGAGGAGGGCAAAGAAGACTTCAGACAGAGTATAGGCTAGGTGGCCAAAGGCTGCAAACCTCACTCAAGGAGTGAGTATAATACCGAGTACGTCGCCAGAAGCACACATTAACCAGATAACTGCTGCGGCATATGGGTGCTTGGCAAACCTGAGAAATAGCGTTCCGGTACCTCAGTAAGGAATCGTTCAAGATTTTATACACTGTGTACGTTAGGCCCATACTGGAGTACGCAGCACCACTTTGGAATCCACACCTGGCAAAACACGTCAAAAAATTAGAGAAAGTACAAAGGTTTGCAACAAGGCTAGTTCCAGAACTCAGGGGAATGTCCTATGAATAAAGGTTAAGGGAAATCGGTCTGACAACACTGGAGGACAGGAGGGTCAGGGGAGACATGATAACGACATACAAAATACTGCGTGGAATAGACAAGGTGGACAGAGACAGGATGTTCCAGAGATGGGACACAGAAACAAGGGGTCACAATTGGAAGCTGAGGACTCAGATGAGTCAAAGGGATGTTAGGAAGTATTTCTTCAGTCATAGAGTAGTTAGGAAGTGGAATAATCTGGCAAGCGATGTAGTGGAGGCAGGAACTATACATAGTTTTAAGACGGGGTATGATAAAGCTCATGGAGCAGGGGGAGAGAGGACCTAGTAGCGATCGGTGAAAAGGCGGGGCCAGGAGCTGAGTCTCGATCCCTGCAACCACACCTAGGTGAGTACAATTAGGTGAGTACACACACACAGTGAAATTCAAGGTGTAAGTGATACTCGTACTTATTCTGACTCATCCCTCTCCCTCCCTCTTCTCTCCCTCCCTCTTCTCTCCCTCCCTCTTCTCTCCCTCCCTCTTCTCTCCCTCCCTCTTCTCTCCCTCCCTCCCTTTTCTCTCCCTCCCTCTTCTCTCCCTCCCTCTTCTCTCCTTCCCTCTTCTCTCCTTCCCTCTTCTCTCCCTCCCTCTTCTCTCCCTCCCTCTTCTCTCCCTCCCTCCCTTTTCTCTCCCTCCCTCTTCTCTCCCTCCCTCTTCTCTCCCTCCATTTTCTCTCCCTCCCTCTTCTCTCCCTCCCTCTTCTCTCTCTCTCATTTCTCTCCCTCCCTCTTCTCTCCCTTCCTCTTCTCTCCCTCCCTCTTCTCTCCCTCCCTCTTCTCTCCCTTTTCTCTCCCTCCCTCTTCTCTCCCTCCCTCTTCTCTCCCTCTCTCTTCTCTCCCTCCCTCTTCCCTCTTCTCTCCCTCCCTCTTCTCTCCCTCCCTCTTCTCTCCTTCCCTCTACTCTCCCTCTCTCTCTCTCCCTCCCTCTTCTCTCCCTCCCTCTTCTTTCCCTCCCTCTTTTCTCCCTCCCTCTTCTCTCCCTCCCTCTTTTCTCCCTCCCTCTTCTCTCCCTCCCTCCCTTTTCTCTCCCTCCCTCTTCTCTCCCTCCCTCTTCTCTCCCTCCATTTTCTCTCCCTCCCTCTTCTCTCCCTCCCTCTTCTCTCTCTCCCATTTCTCTCCCTCCCTCTTCTCTCCCTCCCTCTTCTCTCCCTCCCTCTTCTCTCCCTCCCTCTTCTCTCCCTCCCTTTTCTCTCCCTCCCTCTTCTCTCCCTCCCTCTTCTCTCCCTCCCTCTTCTCTTCCTCCCTCTTCTCTCCCTCCCTCTACTCTCCCTCCCTCTTCTCTCCCTCCCTCTTCTCTCCCTCCCTCTTCTCTTCCTCCCTCTTCTCTCCCTCCCTCTACTCTCCCTCCCTCTTCTCTCCCTCCCTCTTCTCTCCATCCCTCTTCTCTCCATCTCTCTTCACTCCCTCCCTCTTCTCTCCCTCCCTCTTCTCTCCCTCCCTCTACTCTCCCTCCCTCTTCTCTCCCTCCCTCTTCTCTCCCTCCCTCTTCTCTCCTTCCCTCTTCTCTCCCTCCCTCTTCTCTCCCTCCCTTTTCTCTCCCTCCCTCTTCTCTCCCTCCCTCTTCTCTCCCTCCCTCTTCTCTTCCTCCCTCTTCTCTCCCTCCCTCTTCTCTCCCTCCCTCTTCTCTCCCTCCCTCTTCTCTCCCTCCCTCTTCTCTCCTTCCCTCTTCTCTCCCTCCCTTTTCTCTCCCTCCCTCTTCTCTCCCTCCCTTTTCTCTCCCTCCCTCTTCTCTCTCTCCCTCTTCTCTCCCTCCCTCTTCTCTCCCTCCCTTTTCTCTCCCTCCCTCTTCTCTCCCTCTTCTCTCCCTCCCTCTACTCTCCCTTGTTCTACTCTCCCTCCCTCTTCTCTCCCTCCCTCTTTTCCCTTCCTATTCTCTCTTTTCCTCTCCTCCCTCCATCTCTCCCTTCCTCTGTCCTACTCTCCCTCCTTCCCAGTTCTCCTTCCCTGTTTCCATACCTTTCTCCTCTTCCTTCTCCCGTCCTTATTTCTCTTCACCTCCTCCTTTTGTATCTCTCTCTCGTTCTCTCTCTCTTTTTTTTTTTTTTTTTTTTTTTTTTAAACAGGGTTTGACAAGGTTAAGGATCCCTAGCTTTATTGACAGCTATTTACAGGTTAAGGATTCCTAACTTTATTGGCAAGCTAAGAGCTGTTACCTACATCAGCTCATTTGAAAGCATTTTTATTGTTATGAGACATACAAGTAGGGAACAGGATGAAGTTGGAGCCATCT
The DNA here is from genome assembly GCF_038502225.1 of Cherax quadricarinatus. Lineage (NCBI taxonomy): Eukaryota > Metazoa > Arthropoda > Malacostraca > Decapoda > Parastacidae > Cherax > Cherax quadricarinatus. The sequence continues at coordinate 20,980,879 of NC_091317.1, forward strand.
GTGGGCCAGCATTTTCATGTGATCAACTGACTTTATCTCGTTGACATCATTATGCTGTACGAATGTGTTCCATACTCGAGTCATCCTGGGTATATATGATCTCAGATGGAGTGATGTTCTGGAGAAGGGTACAGCCAGAGTGAAGTTGCTGTTTTCTGCCCGTCTTGTGGCATAAAAGCTTGTTTCACGCTGTCCTCGAAGTGGATCCAAGTGTGGTATTTTGACAATATTGGCCTTGTACATAACAGTAAGGCCACCCACATCCCTCCTATGTTGAAGGCTCTGCTGAAATGACAGACCTATCCAGGATGGGTCCAGGCGAGAGATGAGACGCCTTGCTCTGTTCTCTACTCTGTCAAGCAGTCGCAGATGAGAGGGGGGGCAGGCAAACCAAGAAAGTGGAGCATACTCAAGGTGTGAGCGTACTTGTGCCTCGTACAGAACTGTCAAGCAGATGCGAGATACGGCGAAGTGCTGTAAGCTTCCTGGCTGCCTTGTTTGCAAGATTTACAACATGGTTCTTCATGGTTAGTTTGGAGTCAAATTTCACCCCAAGGATATCAACTTCTTCTCCAGGTGCCAACACCCTCCCATTCATCCTTACTACTGCACCAGCATTACCATCATGGTGCCTAGAGACTATCAACATTTGCGTTTTCTCAGGTGCAAATGTTACTTGCCATCTATTTCCCCAAGCTGATATAGCTCTTAGTTGGTGATTGATGTAGCTTAGAGCAGCTGGCATTTCTTCTCTTGGATAAGTGAATGTCAGTGTACAGTCGTCTGCATATACATGTGATTCTGGGATGAGATGAAGAAGGTCGTTGAAGTAGACATTCCATAACAATGGTCCCAGCACGCTTCCTTGTGGAACACTTGCCCCAATAGGATGTCTTGCTGATTCCGTTCCATTGAGAACTACACTTAGAGATCTACCATGAAGGTAATCACTGAGGAGACGTAGTGTAGAGCCTGCAGGTCCCAGTGCTTGAAATTTTGCTAAGAGGCCCTGGTTTTATCTCTCTCTCTCTCTCTCTCTCTCTCTCTCTCTCTCTCTCTCTCTCTCTCTCTCCCTTATCTAAGTGTATGGGTAAATGACAATTAAGCAGAAGGTTCTCTCCCCACCCTTCACTCCCTTTGGTGACCGTCAACCTGAAAACATTGTCGACCTGCCACACTATACTAGACGACGATCATGGAACGTAGACGGAACTGGATGCTAGAAGTTGACTACATTTACGAAACTAGTGTTGTTGTTGTCTTAACTACTGCTGTTACTGCCACTCAGAGTTGTTGTTGTCTTAACTACTGCTGTTACTGCCACTCAGAGTTGTTGTTGTCTTAACTACTGCTGTTACTGCCACTCAGAGTTGTTGTTGTCTTAACTACTGCTGTTACTGCCACTCAGAGTTGTTGTTGTCTTAACTACTGCTGTTACTGCCACTCAGAGTTGTTGTTGTCTTAACTACTGCTGTTACTGCCACTCAGAGTTGTTGTTGTCTTAACTACTGCTGTTACTGTCACTCAGAGTTGTTGTTGTCTTAACTACTGCTGTTACTGCCACTCAGAGTTGTTGTTGTCTTAACTACTGCTGTTACTGCCACTCAGAGTTGTTGTTGTCTTAACTACTGCTGTTACTGCCACTCAGAGTTGTTGTCTTAACTACTGCCGTTACTGCCACTCAGAGTTGTTGTTGTCTTAACTACTGCTGTTACTGCCACTCAGAGTTGTTGTCTTAACTACTGCTGTTACTGCCACTCAGAGTTGTTGTCTTAACTACTGCTGTTACTGCCACTCAGAGTTGTTGTTGTCTTAACTACTGCCGTTACTGCCACTCAGAGTTGTTGTCTTAACTACTGCTGTTACTGCCACTCAGAGTTGTTGTTGTCTTAACTACTGCCGTTACTGCCACTCAGAGTTGTTGTTGTCTTAACTACTGCTGTTACTGCCACTCAGAGTTGTTGCTGTCTTAACTACTGCTGTTACTGCCACTCAGAGTTGTTGTTGTCTTAACTACTGCCGTTACTGCCACTCAGAGTTGTTGTTGTCTTAACTACTGCTGTTACTGCCACTCAGAGTTGTTGTTGTGTTAACTACTGCTGTTACTGCCACTCAGAGTTGTTGTTGTCTTAACTACTGCTGTTACTGCCACTCAGAGTTGTTGTCTTAACTACTGCCGTTACTGCCACTCAGAGTTGTTGTTGTCTTAACTACTGCTGTTACTGCCACTCAGAGTTGTTGTTGTCTTAACTACTGCTGTTACTGCCACTCAGAGTTGTTGTCTTAACTACTGCCGTTACTGCCACTCAGAGTTGTTGTCTTAACTACTGCCGTTACTGCCACTCAGAGTTGTTGTCTTAACTACTGCCGTTACTGCCACTCAGAGTTGTTGTTGTCTTAACTACTGCTGTTACTGCCACTCAGAGTTGTTGTCTTAACTACTGCCGTTACTGCCACTCAGAGTTGTTGTTGTCTTAACTACTGCTGTTACTGCCACTCAGAGTTGTTGTCTTAACTACTGCTGTTACTGCCACTCAGAGTTGTTGTCTTAACTACTGCTGTTACTGCCACTCAGAGTTGTTGTCTTAACTACTGCTGTTACTGCCACTCAGAGTTGTTGTTGTGTTAACTACTGCCGTTACTGCCACTCAGAGTTGTTGTCTTAACTACTGCTGTTACTGCCACTCAGAGTTGTTGTCTTAACTACTGCTGTTACTGCCACTCAGAGTTGTTGTCTTAACTACTGCCGTTACTGCCACTCAGAGTTGTTGTCTTAACTACTGCTGTTACTGCCACTCAGAGTTGTTTTTGTCTTAACTACTGCTGTTACTGCCACTCAGAGTTGTTGCTATCTTAACTACTGCTGTTACTGCCACTCAGAGTTGTTGTCTTAACTACTGCTGTTACTGCCACTCAGAGTTGTTGTTGTCTTAACTACTGCTGTTACTGCCACTCAGAGTTGTTGTCTTAACTACTGCTGTTACTGCCACTCAGAGATGTTGTTGTCTTAACTACTGCCGTTACTGCCACTCAGAGTTGTTGTCTTAACTACTGCCGTTACTGCCACTCAGAGTTGTTGTTGTCTTAACTACTGCTGTTACTGCCACTCAGAGTTGTTGTCTTAACTACTGCCGTTACTGCCACTCAGAGATGTTGTTGTCTTAACTACTGCTGTTACTGCCACTCAGAGTTGTTGTCTTAACTACTGCCGTTACTGCCACTCAGAGTTGTTGTTGTCTTAACTACTGCTGTTACTGCCACTCAGAGTTGTTGCTGTCTTAACTACTGCTGTTACTGCCACTCAGAGTTGTTGTCTTAACTACTGCCGTTACTGCCACTCAGAGTTGTTGTCTTAACTACTGCTGTTACTGCCACTCAGAGTTGTTGTTGTCTTAACTACTGTTGTTACTGCCACTCAGAGTTGTTGTCTTAACTACTGCCGTTACTGCCACTCAGAGTTGTTGTCTTAACTATTGCCGTTACTGCCACTCAGAGTTGTTGTCTTAACTACTGCTGTTACTGCCACTCAGAGTTGTTGTTGTCTTAACTACTGTTGTTACTGCCACTCAGAGTTGTTGTTGTCTTAACTACTGTTGTTACTGCCACTCAGAGTTGTTGTTGTCTTAACTACTGTTGTTACTGCCACTCAGAGTTGTTGTTGTCTTAACTACTGCTGTTACTGCCACTCAGAGTTGTTGTTGTCTTAACTACTGCTGTTACTGCCACTCAGAGTTGTTGTTGTCTTAACTACTGTTGTTACTGCCACTCAGAGTTGTTGTCTTAACTACTGCTGTTACTGCCACTCAGAGTTGTTGTTGTCTTAACTACTGCTGTTACTGCCACTCAGAGTTGTTGTCTTAACTACTGCCGTTACTGCCACTCAGAGTTGTTGTTGTCTTAACTACTGCTGTTACTGCCACTCAGAGTTGTTGTCTTAACTACTGCCGTTACTGCCACTCAGAGTTGTTGTTGTCTTAACTACTGTTGTTACTGCCACTCAGAGTTGTTGTTGTCTTAACTACTGTTGTTACTGCCACTCAGAGTTGTTGTCTTAACTACTGCTGTTACTGCCACTCAGAGTTGTTGTCTTAACTACTGCCGTTACTGCCACTCAGAGTTGTTGTCGTAACTACTGCTGTTACTGCCACTCAGAGTTGTTGTCTTAACTACTGCTGTTACTGCCACTCAGAGTTGTTGTCTTAACTACTGTTGTTACTGCCACTCAGAGTTGTTGTCTTAACTACTGCTGTTACTGCCACTCAGAGTTGTTGTCTTAACTACTGCCGTTACTGCCACTCAGAGTTGTTGTTGTCTTAACTACTGCCGTTACTGCCACTCAGAGTTGTTGTCTTAACTACTGCTGTTACTGCCACTCAGAGTTGTTGTCTTAACTACTGCTGTTACTGCCACTCAGAGTTGTTGTTGTCTTAACTACTGCCGTTACTGCCACTCAGAGTTGTTGTCTTAACTACTGCCGTTACTGCCACTCAGAGTTGTTGTTGTCTTAACTACTGCTGTTACTGCCACTCAGAGTTGTTGTCTTAACTACTGCTGTTACTGCCACTCAGAGTTGTTGTCTTAACTACTGCTGTTACTGCCACTCAGAGTTGTTGTCTTAACTACTGCCGTTACTGCCACTCAGAGTTGTTGTTGTCTTAACTACTGCCGTTACTGCCACTCAGAGTTGTTGTCTTAACTACTGCTGTTACTGCCACTCAGAGTTGTTGTCTTAACTACTGCTGTTACTGCCACTCAGAGTTGTTGTTGTCTTAACTACTGCTGTTACTGCCACTCAGAGTTGTTGCTGTCTTAACTGCTGCTATTACTGCCACTCAGAGTTGTTGCTAAGATAAGATTTCGTTCGGATTTTTAACCCCGGAGGGTTAGCCACCCAGGATAACCCAAGAAAGTCAGTGCGTCATCGAGGACTGTCTAACTTATTTCCATTGGGGTCCTTAATCTTGTCCCCCAGGATGCGACCCACACCAGTCGACTAACACCCAGGTACCTATTTGCTGCTAGGTGAACAGGACAACAGGTGTAAGGAAACGTGCCGAAATGTTTCCACCCGCCGGGAATCGAACCCGGGCCCTCCGTGTGTGAAGCGGGAGCTTTAGCCACCAGGCCACCGGCCCTGCTGTCTTAACTATTGCTGTTACTGCCATTCAGAGTTGTTGTTGTCTTAACTACTGCTGTTACTGCCACTCAGAGTTGTTTGTACCAAGGCTCTACCTCTGAGTACTACCAGTCGTGTACTAGCATTCTGCTGAGTACTATCAGTTGTGTACTAGCATTTTGCTGAGTACTACCAGTCGTGTGATAGTGTTCTGCTGAGTACTATCAGTCGTGTACTAGTGTTCTGTTAAGTACTATCAGTCGTGTACTAGTGTTCTGTTGAGTACTATCAGTCGTGTACTAGTGTTCAGTTAAGTACTATCATTCGTGTACTAGTGCTCTGCTGAGTACTATCAGTCGTGTATTAGTGTTCTGCTGAGTACTATCAGTCGTGTACTAGTGTTCTGCTGAGTACTACCAGTCGTGTACTAGTGTTCTGCTGAGTACTACCAGTCGTGTACTAGTGTTCTGTTGAGTACTATCAGTCGTGTACTAGTGTTCTGTTGAGTACTATCAGTCGTGTACTAGTGTTTTGTTGAGTACTATCAGTCGTGTACTAGTTTTCTGCTGAGTACTATCAGTCGTGTACTAGTGTTCTGCTGAGTACTTTCAGACGAGTACAAGTGTTCTGCTGAGTACTATTAGTCGTGTACTAGTGTTCATTTAAGTACTATCAGTCGTGTACTAGTGTTCTGCTGACTACTAACAGTACTACCACTAGTACTGTTGTCTCGGCTGTCTCGTTGTCGAGTGGTCGTTCTGGAGCAGTAACGGCTGCTGTTGCTTTTACTGTTGCTATTGTTGCTACTGCTACTGTTGTTTTCTGTTGTTGCTGCTGCTGTTGCTGTTGTTGCTGCTGCTGCTGTTGTCGTTGTTGTTGCTGCTGCTGCTGTTGCTGTTGTTGTTGTTGTTGTTGTTGTTGTTGCTGCTACTGTTGTTGCTGCTACTGTTGTTGCCGTTATTGCTACTGATGGTCATAATCAGACGGTACGACAGCGGTGCGACAGCTGACGGACAGCGACCACACAGCCTCGCTAACACTCTACATTCTCACATACAATATTCAGCAATTTTCTCTATTTACCTTAATTACGCTAATTTAAATCGTTGTCCACCAATAATCATCCAGTTAGAATCAACCACAACGGCAACCAATAATAATTAACTAGAACTACCCACAACGGCAACCAATAATAATTAACTAGAACTACCCACAACGGCAACCAATAATAATTAACTAGAACTACCCACAACGGCAACCAATAATAATTAACTAGAACTACCCACAACGGCAACCATTAACAGATAACAGACTAGACCCAACCACAACGGCAACCAATAATAATTAACTAGAACTACCCACAACGGCAACCAATAATAATTAACTAGAACTACCCACAACGGCAACCAATAGTAATTAACTAGAACTACCCACAACGGCAACCATTGACAGATAACAGACTAGACCCAACCACAACGGCAACCAATAATAATTAATCATAACGGCAACCAATAATCATTAACCACAACAGCAAGACATGAAACATGAGAGTAGAGATAGTGTTGTTGTGAGGCCAAGAGTGACTCAGAGAGGACGGTAGAAGACGACAGTTAGCACTGTTGGAGACACTTCAGTCACCCATGTGACTGTCCTAGCCAGAGGAATGTACTGTGTGGCATGACAAGCAAAGATAAGATAGATAAGATAAGATTTCGTTCGGATTTTTAACTCCGGAGGGTTAGCCACCCAGGATAACCCAAGAAAGTCAGTGCGTCATCGAGGACTGTCTAACTTATTTCCATTGTGGTCCTTAATCTTGTCCCCCAGGATGCGACCCACACCAGTCGACTAACACCCAGGTACCTATTTGCTGCTAGGTGAACAGGACAACAGGTGTAAGGAAACGTGTCGAAATGTTTCCACCCGCCGGGAATCGAACCCGGGCCCTCCGTGTGTGAAGCGGGAGCTTTAGCCACCAGGCCACCGGGTCACCGGCGTGGCCAGCTGTGACTCGACCCCTGCAACCACAACTAGGTGAGTACATACACACACGTACGTACATACGCCCTTACAGTGGGTGCAAGATATGTCCAGTGACAAGTACAGTCTTACAAGATGACTGTACCACCTAGTTACTGCTGTCTTGCAAGACTCACATGGTAGACAGAGAGAGAGAGAGAGAGAGAGAGAGAGAGAGAGAGAGAGAGAGAGAGCCAGCTCCGCATGACCAGGTTCGGGTGGTAAGTAAATAGGATAAATTATCATCGAGCCAGAGCAGCGAGCAGGACAAACACTCCGGGTATCAGCACTGACAAAAATCACTCTACATAAACAGTGGCGAGGGCGGCGTGTGTCCCCCTGGGGCACCCCTTGGGGCGTCCCTGGGCTTCCTAGGGCATCCTAGAGCACACTGGGGTAGGCTACCCTGTAGTAAGACTCACTCTACATCAACCTTACACCTCACCCACCACTCTTAACATACTTTAACATTTAACTTTTAATACCATATATATATATATATATATATATATATATATATATATATATATATATATATATATATATATATATATATATATATATATATATATATATATATATATATATATATATATATGGTATAAACCTTGGTAATAAATACTGACAAGTTGGTTTAGAAAGACACGTTTCCCAGGACCGAAACGTTTTCTAATAAATATGTTATAGTGTTTGCTTACGTGTCTTTCTAAACCATATATATATATATATATATATATATATATATATATATATATATATATATATATATATATATATATATATATATATATATATATATATATATCAAGAAACTGGCCGTATCCCACCGAGGCAGGGTGACCTAAAAAGAAAAATTAAAGTTCCTTTTCTTAAATTTAGTAATATATAAAGGAAAAGGGGGTTACTAGCCCCTTGCTCCCGGCATTTTAGTCGCCTCTTACAACACGCATGACTTACGGAGGAAGAATTCTGTTCGACTTCCCTATGGAGAGCAGAGGAAATAAACAAGAACAAGAACTAGTAAGAAAATAGAAGAAAACCCAGATGTGTGTGTATATATATGCTTGTACATGTATGTGTAGTAAGAACATAAGAACATAAGAAAGGAGGAACACTGCAGGAGGCCTGTTGGCCCATACTAGGCAGGTCCTTTACAATTCATCCCACTAACAAAACATTTGCCCAACCCAATTTTCAATGCCACCCAAGAAATAAGCTCTGATGTGAAAGTCCCACTCAAATCCAACCCCTCCCACTCATGTACTTATCCAACCTAAATTTGAAACTGCCCAAAGTCCCAGCCTCAATAACCCAACTAGGTAGACTGTTCCACTCATCAACTACCCTATTTCCAAACCAATACTTTCCTATGTCCTTTCTAAATCTAAACTTATCTAATTTAAATCCATTACTGTGGGTTCTCTCTTGGAGAGACATCCTCAAGACCTTATTAATATCCCCTTTATTAATACCTATCTTCCACTTATACACTTCGATCAGGTCTTCCCTCATTCTTCGTCTAACAAGTGAATGTAACTTAAGAGTCTTCAATCTTTCTTCATAAGGAAGATTTCTAATGCTATGTATTAATTTAGTCATCCTACGCTGAATGTTTTCTAACGAATTTATGTCCATTCTGTAATATGGAGACCAGAACTGAGCTGCATAATCTAGGTGAGGCCTTACTAATGATGTATAAAGCTGCAGTATGACCTCTGGACTTCTGTTGCTTACACTTCTTGATATAAATCCCAGTAATCTATTTGCCTTATTACGTACGCTTAGGCATTGCTGTCTTGGTTTAAGGTTCCTCGCAATCTGTATGGCTAAGTTCTACATCATTTAACTTATAAGTACTAGGGTTATGGGCACTCCCGAGCTTCAGAACCTTGCATTTATCTACATTGAACTGCATCTGCCACTTTTCTGACCAAGAGTAGAGTTTGTTTAAATCCTCCTGAAGTTCCATAACATCTACGTTTGAATCAATTATCCTACCTATCTTTGCGTCATCGGCGAATTTGCTCATATCACTAGTAATTCCCTCATCAAGATCATTGATATATATTATAAACAACAACGGGCCCAAGACTGATCCCTGTGGAACGCCACTTGTTACAGATCCCCACTCGGATTTAACCCCATTTGTGGACACTCTCTGCTTCCTGTCAGTGAGCCATGACTCGATCCACGAGAGCACTTTTCCCCCAATGCCATGAGCTGCCACTTTCTTTAACAGTCTATGGTGCGGAACTCTATCAAAAGCCTTACTAAAATCTAAGTAAATAATATCAAATTTTTTATCGTGGTCAACAGCCTCAAAAGCTTTACTGAAGAAAGTTAATAAATTAGTTAGACAAGACTGGCCTCCTGTGAATCCATGCTGAGTATCATTAATCAAGCTATGCTTATCGAGATGGCTTCTTATAATCTCAGCTATAATTGACTCTAGTAATTTGCCTACAATTGAGGTCAGGCTTATTGGGCGGTAATTTGACGGTAACGACTTGTCCCCTGTTTTAAAAGTAGGAATTACATTAGCCATCTTCCACATATCAGACACTACACCTGTTTGAAGAGATAAATTAAAAATATTAGTTAATGGTTCACAGAGTTCCATTTTGCATTCCTTAAGAACCCTTGAAAAAACCTCTTCAGGACCCGGCGACTTATTTTGCTTCAGTCTGTCTATCTCCTTCACAACCATTTCACTAGTGACTGTGATGTTACATAATTTATCTTCTTCTAGCCCACTATAAAAATTAATTACTGGAATATTGTTAGTGTCTTCCTGTGTAAAAACTGAGAGAAAATAATTATTAAAAATCGAGCACATTTCATTCTCTTTGTCAGTAAGGTGCCCGTAGTTATTTTTAAGGGGACCTATCTTATCTCTGACTTTTGTTCTATAGACCTGGAAAAAACTTTTTGGGTTAGTTTTAGAATCCCTAGCAACTTTAATTTCATAGTCCCTTTTAGCTTTTCTTATCCCCTTTTTAATGTCCCTCTTAATGTCAATATACTGATTCATAAGATGACCCTCGCCTCTTTTGATACGCCTATAAATTCCTTTCTTATGCCCTAGTAGATATTTGAGCCTATTATTCATCCATTTTGGGTCATTCCTATTTGATCTAATTTCTTTATATGGGATAAACGTTCTTTGAGCAGCATGTATAGTGTTCAGAAAACTGTCATATTGATAGCTCTCTTCGTTACCACAGTCAACAGATGATAAGTGTTCTCTAAGCCCATCGTAATCTGCTAAGCGAAAATCTGGGACTGTTACTGAGTTATCGCTACTATCGTACTTCCATTCAATGCTAAATGTAATTGATTTGTGGTCGCTAGCACCCAGTTCCTCTGAAATTTCTAAATTATTAACAAGGGATTCATTGTTTGCCAGAACTAAGTCAAGCAGGTTATTTCCCCTTGTAGGTTCTGTCACAAACTGCTTCAAAAAACAATCCTGAACTACTTCTAAGAAGTCGTATGATTCTAAATTCCCAGTCAAGAAATTCCAATCAATATGACTAAAGTTAAAGTCTCCTAGAATTACTACATTATCGTGCCTTGTGGCCTTAACAATTTCCTCCCATAGTAGTCTCCCTTGGTCCCTATCTAAGTTTGGGAGACGGTATATCACTCCTAAAATCAGTTTTTCATGCCTCTCTGAAAATTCTATCCAAACAGACTCTGTATGTGTTACTTCAGACTTAATACCCGTTTTTATGCAACAGTTCAAGCGATCTCGGACATACAATGCCACCCCACCCCCCTTCCCGATACTTCTATCTACTTGGAACAATTTAAAACCCTGAATATGACATTCCGCAGGCATGTCCCGACTTTTTGAATTAAACCACGTCTCAGTTAAGGCAAATACATCAATGTTACCTGCACTAGCAACTAATCTCAACTCATCCATCTTATTCCTAGCACTACGGCAATTAGCATAATAAACATTGAAAGACTCTCCTTTCTCTTTACCCTTCCTGCTCATTTCTGTTTTTCTACTAAGCCTATTACTGTCCTTATCACCCAAAGTCCCTGGCTTTTCAATATCTACCTCGTTCTGCTTATTACTAGTTCCCCTGGAACTCGTAATATTACTACACTGGGACTTCATTGTTTTCCTGCCAAAACCCATACCACTAACTATTCCTAGTTTAAAGTCCTAACTGCTCCCTCCACTGCAGTTGCCAGTGCTACCACCCCAGACCTAGATAAGTGAACCCCATCCCTGGCATACATGTCATTTCTGCCATAGAAGAGGTCCCAGTTGTCAATGAATGTTACCGCATTTTCCTTACAGTATTTGTCCAGCCAGCAATTGACACCAATTGCCCTGGACAACCATTCATTTCCAACTCCTCTCCTTGGCAAAATACCACATATGACAGGGTTCCCACCCTTACTACTAATTATTTCTATTGCTGACCTATACCTGCTAATCAGGTCTTCATTCCTACGTCTGCCAACATCGTTGCCTCCAGCACTGAGACAGATAATAGGATTGCTCCCATTACCTCTCATGATGTCATCCAGATGGCTAACAATATCCTCCATCCCAGCCCCAGGAAAGCAAACTCTCTGTCTCCTACTCCTGTCCTTCAAGCAGAACGCCCTATCCATATACCTAACTTGGCTATCCCCAACAACAACAATATTCTTACCTTCCTTAATGTCTTTCGTCGTGATGTTCCCAGTAGTCGACTCACATTCGTTGGGTAGCACTGAGAATGTATTAGATGTTTCCACAACAGTTTCCACGGCAGTCTCTTTCTTCTTCATCGTTTCTACCTTTCCATTCGTCTTCTTGATCGTCAACTTCGTTCCCTGCTGTGCAGCCACTGACCAGTTTCCCTTCTTGACCTGAGGACTCAAAACATGAGGACTACTACGAATCTTCTTGTTTTCCTCGGTCAGTCGCCGAATCTCCAACTTCGCCATCCTCAATTCTTCCTTAAGCTGTTGGTAAAGTTGCTCGATGGAGGGTATCTTGCTTCAATTCGTAGAGAGCGCGCAAACAGGTCTTCACAGAGCTAAGTACACGTCAACACTGCGCAAAAGCCAACTCAATCAGGAGCTACTGCGCAGCACGTCCGCACGGCCCAATAGCGATGCGAACCTAAGTGTAAGTAGAAGTAGAAAGACGGACCTGAAATCTTGCATGTTTATGAGACAGAAAAAAGACGCCAGAAATCCTACCATCATGTAAAACAATTACAGGTTTCCGTTTTACACTCACTTGGCAGAACAGTAGTACCTCCCTGGGTGGTTGTTGTCTACCAACCTACTACCACAGGACGGTAGTACCTCCCTGGGTGGTTGTTGTCTACCAACCTACTACCACAGGACGGTAGTACCTCCCTGGGTGGTTGTTGTCTACCAACCTACTACCACAGGACGGTAGTACCTCCCTGGGTGGTTGTCTACCAACCTACTACCACAGGATGGTAGTACCTCCCTGGGTGGTTGTTGTCTACCAGCCTACTACCACAGGACGGTAGTACCTCCCTGGGTGGTTGTTGTCTACCAACCTACTGCCACAGGACGGTAGTACCTCCCTGGGTGGTTGTTGTCTACCAACCTACTACCACAGGATGGTAGTACCTCCCTGGGTGGTTGTTGTCTACCAACCTACTGCCAGAGGACGGTAGTACCTCCCTGGGTGGTTGTTGTCTACCAACCTACTATCACAGGATGGTAGTACCTCCCTGGGTGGTTGTTGTCTACCAACCTACTACCAAAGGACGGTAGTACCTCCCTGGGTGGTTGTTGTCTACCAACCTACTGCCAAAGGACGGTAGTACCTCCCTGGGTGGTTGTTGTCTACCAGCCTACTACCACAGGACGGTAGTACCTCCCTGGGTGGTTGTTGTCTACCAACCTACTACCACAGGACGGTAGTACCTCCCTGGGTGGTTGTTGTCTACCAACCTACTGACACAGGACGGTAGTACCTCCCTGGGTGGTTGTTGTCTACCAACCTACTACCACAGGACGGTAGTACGTCCCTGGGTGGTTGTTGTCTACCAACCTACTACCACAGGACGGTAGTACCTCCCTGGGTGGTTGTTGTCTACCAACCTACTGCCACAGGACGGTAGTACCTCCCTGGGTGGTTGTTGTCTACCAGGCTACTACCACAGGACGGTAGTACCTCCTTGGATGGTTGTTGTCTACCAACCTACTACCACAGGACGGTAGTACCTCCCTGGGTGGTTGCTGTCTACCAACCTACTACCACAGGACGGTAGTACCTCCCTGGGTGGTTGTTGTCTACCAGCCTACTACCACAGGACGGTAGTACCTCCCTGGGTGGTTGTTGTCTACCATCCTACTACCACAGGACGGTAGTACCTCCCTGGGTGGTTGTTGTCTACCAACCTACTGCCAAAGGACGGTAGTACCTCCCTGGGTGGTTGTTGTCTACCAGCCTACTACCACAGGACGGTAGTATCTCCCTGGGTGGTTGTTGTCTACCAACCTACTACCACAGGACGGTAGTACCTCCCTGGGTGGTTGTTGTCTACCAACCTACTGCCACAGGACGGTAGTACCTCCCTGGGTGGTTGTTGTCTACCAACCTACTGCCACAGGACGGTAGTCCCTCCCTGGGTGGTTGTTGTCTACCAGGCTACTACCACAGGACGGTAGTACCTCCTTGGGTGGTTGTTGTCTACCAACCTACTACCACAGGACGGTAGTACCTCCCTGGGTGGTTGCTGTCTACCAACCTACTACCACAGGACGGTAGTACCTCCCTGGGTGGTTGTTGTCTACCAGCCTACTACCACAGGACGGTAGTACCTCCCTGGGTGGTTGTTGTCTACCAACCTACTACCACAGGACGGTAGTACCTCCCTGGGTGGTTGTTGTCTACCAGCCTACTACCACAGGACGGTAGTACCTCCCTGGGTGGTTGTTGTCTACCAGGCTACTACCACAGGACGGTAGTACCTCCTTGGGTGGTTGTTGTCTACCAACCTACTACCACAGGACGGTAGTACCTCCCTGGGTGGTTGCTGTCTACCAACCTACTACCACAGGACGGTAGTACCTCCCTGGGTGGTTGTTGTCTACCAGCCTACTACCACAGGACGGTAGTACCTCCCTGGGTGGTTGTTGTCTACCAACCTACTACCACAGGACGGTAGTACCTCCCTGGGTGGTTGTTGTCTACCAGCCTACTACCACAGGACGGTAGTACCTCCCTGGGTGGTTGTTGTCTACCAGCCTACTACCACAGGACGGTAGTACCTCCCTGGGTGGTTGTTGTCTACCAACCTACTACCACAGAACGGTAGTACCTCCCTGGGTGGTTGTTGTCTACCAACCTACTGCCACAGGACGGTAGTACCACCCTGGGTGGTTGTTGTCTACCAGCCTACTACCACAGGATGGTAGTACCTCCCTGGGTGGTTGTTGTCTACCAACCTACTACCACAGGACGGTAGTACCTCCCTGGGTGGTTGCTGTCTACCAGACTACTACCACAGGACGGTAGTATCTCAATGGGTGGTTGTTGTCTACCAGCCTACTACCACAGGACGGTAGTACCTCCCTGGGTGGTTGTTGTCTACCAACCTACTACCACAGGACGGTAGTACCTCCCTGGGTGGTTGCTGTCTACTAACCTACTACCACAGGACGGTAGTACCTCCCTGGGTGATTGCTGTCTACCAACCTACTACCACAAGACGGTAGTGCCTACCTGGGTGGTTGCTGTGTACCAACCTACTACCACAGGACGGTAGTGCCCCCCTGGATGGTTGCTGTCTACCAACCTACTACCACAGGACGGTAGTACCTCCCTGGATGGTTGCTGTGTACCAACCTACTACCACAGGACGGTAGTACCTCCCTGGGTGGTTTCTGTGTACGAACCTACTACCACAGGACGGTAGTACCTCCCCGGCTGGTTGCTGTGTACGAACCTACTACCACAGGACGGTAGTACCTCCCCGGCTGGTTGCTGTGTACGAACCTACTACCACAGGACGGTAGTACCTCCATGGGTGATTGCTATGTACCAACCTACTACCACAGGACGGTAGTGCCTTCGTGGGTGGTTGCTGTCTACCAACCTACTACCACAGGACGGTAGTGCCTCCCTGGATGGTAATCTATTCCTAGCCTGTGTGTGGAAGCCACACATACCCAACCTGTGGGTGGAAGTCAAAGATTACAGAGGCAAATAACGGGTCCAGTGAGTGTATTTACTTAGCAAATTTCAGTAGTAATGAACTACTGACCACTTTAGTGACTACCCAACATCAGTCAGCATTATATACAGAGAGGTTTGAGGCCTTTACTAACACACTATAAATTTTAGCTGGAATATCCTAATAAATTTACAGATTTGATGTTATATTGTATAGAAACACACACAAAAATCCCCATTATAAATCAAACTTGCTCTCCAGACTGCATTCCAAAGAGAAAATTGCGCAAGAAGTGTAATGTTTTATACGAAATGAATATAAATCAGGTATAAACACAGCCACTAGGGCAGAGTCCTGGTTCCTCCGCCAGTGTTGATGTTTCTGTAAGAAGGCTGCAGCTCAGGCGAAACGTTTGGTCAATAAAGACTCCTGGTATTGCTCATGTCTCGTGCTCTTCAAGTTGTCGGTATTGTACAGCACTTGTAACATGACTGGCCATGTTGACGAGGTCATGAATTCACTCATGAAAAACATTGCAGGTCAGATGTAAGTAGTCAGGGTTTATGTGCGGTACACACTGCTGTGTGAGACCTGGCTGACTTCAGCAGTCAGGGTTTATGTGCGGTACACACTGCTGTGTGAGACCTGGCTGACTTCAGCAGTCAGGGTTTATGTGCGGTACACACTGCTGTGTGAGACCTGCCTGACTTCAGCAGTCAGGGTTTATGTGCGGTACACACTGCTGTGTGAGACCTGCCTGACTTCAGTCAGATGTAAGTAGTCAGGGTTTATGTGCGGTACACACTGCTGTGTGAGACCTGCCTGACTTCAGTCAGATGTAAGTAGTCAGGGTTTATGTGCGGTACACACTGCTGTGTGAGACCTGCCTGACTTCAGTCAGATGTAAGTAGTCAGGGTTTATGTGCGGTACACACTGCTGTGTGAGACCTGCCTGACTTCAGTCAGATGTAAGTAGTCAGGGTTTATGTGCGGTACACACTGCTGTGTGAGACCTGCCTGACTTCAGCCAGGTTATGGTGGCTCTTGCATGATGGAATGATGCCAGAATGATGACAATGATGCTAGAATGATACCAGAATGATGACAATGATGCCAGAATGATGATAATGATGCCAGAATGATACCAGAATGATGACAATGATGCCAGAATGATGACAATGATGCCAGAATGATACCAGAATGATGACAATGATGCCAGAATGATGACAATGATGCCAGAATGATGACAATGATGCCAGAATGATGACAATGATGCCAGAATGATGACAATGATGCCAGAATGATGACAATGATGCCAGAATGATGACAATGATGCCAGAATGATGACAATGATGCTAGAATGATACCAGAATGATGACAATGATGCCAGAATGATGATAATGATGCCAGAATGATACCAGAATGATGACAATGATGCCAGAATGATGACAATGATGCCAGAATGATGACAATGATGCTAGAATGATACCAGAATGATGACAATGATGCCAGAATGATGATAATGATGCCAGAATGATACCAGAATGATGACAATGATGCCAGAATGATGACAATGATGCTAGAATGATACCAGAATGATGACAATGATGCCAGAATGATGATAATGATGCCAGAATGATACCAGAATGATGACAATGATGCCAGAATGATGACAATGATGCCAGAATGATACCAGAATGATGACAATGATGCCAGAATGATGACAATGATGCTAGAATGATGACAATGATGCCAGAATGATGACAATGATGCCAGAATGATGACAATGATGCCAGAATGATGACAATGATGCCAGAATGATGACAATGATGCCAGAATGATGACAATGATGCCAGAATGATGCCAGAATTATGACAATGATGCTAGAATGATACCAGAATGATGACAATGATGCCAGAATGATGACAATGATGCCAGAAGTATATCAGAATGACACCAGAATGACCGAACACATGCTGGAGTTCCCATGTGAAAACCTGAACTCAGGGGAAGGATAAAAGAGGATGGATGTGGAAGAGTCAAGAGTCTTGGTTCCTTTACACTTATTGAGTTACCTCTTAGTGTACTCACTGTACTCTTGATTTTCACTGGGGAAAATAGGGGGAGGGGGCTATTTTGCACCGTCTCTCTAGTCCCCCCTTGCTCTCGTAGGCAGTGATTTCAGTGTGCAGATTTGGGATCAATCCCTCCAGAATTTTCCAGTCGTAAATTATGATATATCTTTCTCGCCTACGTTACAAGAAGTACTGCTAAAGGGACTTCAAGCATTCCCAGTAGTTAGAACCTTGATTGTTATTAACACAATCACCTAACATTATCATTAACACACAACAGTGTTAGAATAATTAATAAAACCGTTACAGTAAATATTTATTAATATTGATATTATAAATATTAACAAACATATTTAAAAATTTCTCTTTGACATAAAATATTTGATAAAACGAAAGTTTGTAGAAATTATGTCACCTTAAACCTGTCTGAACAATCATCTAGAACCGCCATGTCTGCTAACAATAATCTAGAACCATGTCTGCTAACAATAATCTAGAACCATGTCTGCTAACAATAATCTAGAACCATGTCTGCTAACAATAATCTAGAACCATGTCTGCTAACAATAATCTAGAACCATGTCTGCTAACAATAATCTAGAACCATGTCTGCTAACAATAATCTAGAACCATGTCTGCTAACAATAATCTAGAACCATGTCTGCTAACAATAATCTAGAACCATGTCTGCTAACAATAATCTAGAACCATGTCTGCTAACAATAATCTAGAACCATGTCTGCTAACAATAATCTAGAACCATGTCTGCTAACAATAATCTAGAACCATGTCTGCTAACAATAATCTAGAACCATGTCTGCTAACAATAATCTAGAACCATGTCTGCTAACAATAATCTAGAACCATGTCTGCTAACAATAATCTAGAACCATGTCTGCTAACAATAATCTAGAACCATGTCTGCTAACAATAATCTAGAACCATGTCTGCTAACAATAATCTAGAACCATGTCTGCTAACAATAATCTAGAACCATGTCTGCTAACAATAATCTAGAACCATGTCTGCTAACAATAATCTAGAACCATGTCTGCTAACAATAATCTAGAACCATGTCTGCTAACAATAATCTAGAACCATGTCTGCTAACAATAATCTAGAACCATGTCTGCTAACAATAATCTAGAACCATGTCTGCTAACAATAATCTAGAACCATGTCTGCTAACAATAATCTAGAACCATGTCTGCTAACAATAATCTAGAACCATGTCTGCTAACAATAATCTAGAACCATGTCTGCTAACAATAATCTAGAACCATGTCTGCTAACAATAATCTAGAACCATGTCTGCTAACAATAATCTAGAACCATGTCTGCTAACAATAATCTAGAACCATGTCTGCTAACAATAATCTAGAACCATGTCTGCTAACAATAATCTAGAACCATGTCTGCTAACAATAATCTAGAACCATGTCTGCTAACAATAATCTAGAACCATGTCTGCTAACAATAATCTAGAACCATGTCTGCTAACAATAATCTAGAACCATGTCTGCTAACAATAATCTAGAACCATGTCTGCTAACAATAATCTAGAACCATGTCTGCTAACAATAATCTAGAACCATGTCTGCTAACAATAATCTAGAACCATGTCTGCTAACAATAATCTAGAACCATGTCTGCTAACAATAATCTAGAACCATGTCTGCTAACAATAATCTAGAACCATGTCTGCTAACAATCTAGAACCATGTCTGCTAACAATAATCTACAACCATGTCTGCTAACAATAATCTAGAACCATGTCTGCTAACAATAATCTAGAACCATGTCTGCTAACAATAATCTAGAACCATGTCTGCTAACAATAATCTAGAACCATGTCTGCTAACAATAATCTAGAACCATGTCTGCTAACAATAATCTAGAACCATGTCTGCTAACAATAATCTAGAACCATGTCTGCTAACAATAATCTAGAACCATGTCTGCTAACAATAATCTAGAACCATGTCTGCTAACAATAATCTAGAACCATGTCTGCTAACAATAATCTAGAACCATGTCTGCTAACAATAATCTAGAACCATGTCTGCTAACAATAATCTAGAACCATGTCTGCTAACAATAATCTAGAACCATGTCTGCTAACAATAATCTAGAACCATGTCTGCTAACAATAATCTAGAACCATGTCTGCTAACAATAATCTAGAACCATGTCTGCTAACAATAATCTAGAACCATGTCTGCTAACAATCTAGAACCATGTCTGCTAACAATAATCTACAACCATGTCTGCTAACAATAATCTAGAACCATGTCTGCTAACAATAATCTAGAACCATGTCTGCTAACAATAATCTAGAACCATGTCTGCTAACAATAATCTAGAACCATGTCTGCTAACAATAATCTAGAACCATGTCTGCTAACAATAATCTAGAACCATGTCTGCTAACAATAATCTAGAACCATGTCTGCTAACAATAATCTAGAACCATGTCTGCTAACAATAATCTAGAACCATGTCTGCTAACAATAATCTAGAACCATGTCTGCTAACAATAATCTAGAACCATGTCTGCTAACAATAATCTAGAACCATGTCTGCTAACAATAATCTAGAACCATGTCTGCTAACAATAATCTAGAACCATGTCTGCTAACAATAATCTAGAACCATGTCTGCTAACAATAATCTAGAACCATGTCTGCTAACAATAATCTAGAACCATGTCTGCTAACAATAATCTAGAACCATGTCTGCTAACAATCTAGAACCATGTCTGCTAACAATAATCTACAACCATGTTTGCTAACAATCTAGAACCATGTCTGCTAACAATAATCTACAACCATGTCTGCTAACAATAATCTAGAACCATGTCTGCTAACAATAATCTAGAACCATGTCTGCTAACAATAATCTAGAACCATGTCTGCTAACAATAATCTAGAACAATGTCTGCTAACAATAATCTAGAACCATGTCTGCTAACAATAATCTAGAACCATGTCTGCTAACAATAATCTAGAACCATGTCTGCTAACAATAATCTAGAACCATGTCTGCTAACAATAATCTAGAACCATGTCTGCTAACAATAATCTAGAACCATGTCTGCTAACAATAATCTAGAACCATGTCTGCTAACAATAATCTAGAACCATGTCTGCTAACAATAATCTAGAACCATGTCTGCTAACAATAATCTAGAACCATGTCTGCTAACAATCTAGAACCATGTCTGCTAACAATAATCTACAACCATGTTTGCTAACAATCTAGAACCATGTCTGCTAACAATAATCTACAACCATGTCTGCTAGCAATCTAGAACCATGTTTGCTAACAATAATCTAGAACCATGTTTGCTAACAGTCATCTAAGAACCATGTTTGCTAACAATAATCTAGAACCATGTCTGCTAACAATAATCTAGAACCATGTCTGCTAACAATAATCTAGAACCATGTCTGCTAACAATAATCTAGAACCATGTCTGCTAACAATAATCTAGAACCATGTCTGCTAACAATAATCTAGAACCATGTCTGCTAACAATCTAGAACCATGTCTGCTAACAATAATCTACAACCATGTCTGCTAACAATCTAGAACCATGTCTGCTAACAATAATCTATAACCATGTTTGCTAACAATAATCTAGAACCATGTTTGCTAACAATAATCTATAACCATGTCTGCTAACAATAATCTAGAACCATGTTTGCTAACAATAATCTAGAACCATGTTTGCTAACAATCATCTAGAACCATGTTTGCTAACAATTATCTAGAACCATGTTTGCTAACAATTATCTAGAACCATGTTTGCTAACAATCATCTAAGAACCATGCTTGCTAACAATCATCTAAGAACCATGTTTGCTAACAATCATCTAAGAACCATGTTTGCTAACAATCATCTAAGAACCATGTTTGCTAACAATCATCTAAGAACCATGCTTGCTAACAATCATCTAAGAACCATGCTTGCTAACAATCATCTAAGAACCATGTTTGCTAACAATCATCTAAGAACCATGCTTGCTAACAATCATCTAAGAACCATGCTTGCTAACAATCATCTAAGAACCATGCTTGCTAACAATCATCTAAGAACCATGTTTGCTAACAATCATCTAAGAACCATGTTTGCTAACAATCATCTAAGAACCATGTTTGCTAACAATCATCTAAGAACCATGCTTGCTAACAATCATCTAAGAACCATGCTTGCTAACAATCATCTAAGAACCATGCTTGCTAACAATCATCTAAGAACCATGTTTGCTAACAATCATCTAAGAACCATGCTTGCTAACAATCATCTAAGAACCATGCTTGCTAACAATCATCTAAGAACCATGTTTGCTAACAATCATCTAAGAACCATGTTTGCTAACAATCATCTATGGACCAACGTTCTAACAGTCACTCACCCACCCACCCACTCACTCACCCACCCACCCACCCACCCACCCACTCACTCACCCACCCACCCACCCACTCACCCACCCACCCACTCACTCACCCACCCACCCACCCACCCACCCACTCACTCACCCACCCACTCACCCACCCACCCACCCACCCACCCACTCACCCACCCCCCCACTCACCCACCCACCCACTCACCCACCCACCCACCCACCCACTCACTCACCCACCCACCCACCCACCCACCCACCCACCCACCCACTCACCCACCCACCCACTCACCCACCCACCCACTCACCCACCCACCCACTCACCCACCCACCCACCCACCCACACACTCACCCACCCACCCACACTCACCCACTCACCCACCCACCCACACTCACCCACTCACCCACTCACCCACCCACCCACCCACTCACCCACCCACCCACCCACTCACTCACCTACCCACCCACCCACTCACTCACCCACCCACTCACCCACCCACCCACTCACCCACCCACTCACATACCTGCCCACCCACCCACTCACCCACCAGGCCACCCACCCACCCACTCACCCACCCACTCACATACCCGGCCACCCACCCACTCACCCACCCACTCACATACCCGGCCACCCACCCACCCGGCCACCCACTCACCCACCCGGCCACCCATCCTTCCACCCACTCACCCACCCACTCACATACCTGGCCATGGCCACCCACTCACCCACCCAGCCACCCATCCTCCCACCCACTCACCCACCCACTCACCCACCCACTCACCCATCCTCCCACCCACTCACCCACCCACTCACTCACCCACTCACATACCTGCCCACCCACCCACTCACCCACCCACCCACCCACTCACCCACTCACCCACTCACCCACCCACTCACAAACCCACCCACCCACCCACCCACCCACTCACTCACCCACCCACCCACTCACCCACCCACCCACCCACCCACCCACTCACTCACCCACCCACCCACTCACCCACCCACCCACCCACTCACCCACTCACCCACTCACCCACCCACTCACTCACCCACCCACCCACCCACCCACCCACTCACTCACCCACCCATCCACTCACCCACCCACTCACCCACCCACCCACTCACTCACCCACCCACCCACTCACCCACCCACCCACCCACCCACCCACTGAGACAACACTGCCATATATTACTAAGTCAACCAACTCGTCTTTTAAGAAGAAAATATAAGAAGACAACTTACTTATGGTTAAATATTTTTTAAATTACAACAAAAATGCCGTAAAATCTCTCAGGTGTTTAATTAAAACTTATTAAAAATATTTGATGCTTCTCCAAGCCTGGGGAGGCAGGGGCCCCTTGTCCTGCGTCCTGTAGTCGCAGGGGCCCCTTGTCCTGCGTCCTGTAGTCGCAGGGGCCCCTTGTCCTGCGTCCTGTAGTCGCAGGGGCCCCTTGTCCTGCTTCCCGTAGTCGCAGGGGCCCCTTGTCCTGCGTCTCGTAGTCGCAGGGGTCCCTTGTCCTGCGTCCTGTAGTCGCAGGGGCCCCTTGTCCTGCTTCCCGTAGTCGCAGGGGCCCCTTGTCCTGCGTCTCGTAGTCGCAGGGGCCCCTTGTCCTGCGTCCTGTAGTCGCAGGGGCCCCTTGTCCTGCTTCCCGTAGTCGCAGGGGCCCCTTGTCCTGCGTCTCGTAGTCGCAGGGGTCCCTTGTCCTGCGTCCCGTAGTCGCAGGGACCCCTTGTCCTGCGTCCCGTAGTCGCAGGGGCCCCTTGTCCTGCGTCCCGTAGTCGCAGGGGCCCCTTGTCCTGCGGCCCGTAGTCGCATGGGCCCCTTGTCCTGCGTCTCGTAGCCGCAGGGGTCTCTTGTTCTGCGTCCCGTAGTCGCAGGGGCCCCTTGTCCTGCGTCCCGTAGTTGCAGGGGCCCCTTGTCCTGCATTCCCTAGTCGCAGGTGCCCCTTGTCCTGCGTCCCGTATTGACAGGGGCCCCTTGTTTTGCGCCCGGTAGTCGCAGGGGCCCCTTGTCCTGCGTCCCGTAGTCGCAGGGGCCCCTTGTTTTGCGTCCCGTACAGGCAGGGGCCCTTTGTCCTGCGTCCTGTAGTCGCAGGGGCCCCTTGTCCTGCGTCCTGTAGTCGCAAGTGCTCCTTGTCCTGCGTCCCGTAGAGGCAGGGGCCCCTTGTCTTGTGTCCCGTAGAGGCAGGGGCCCCTTGTCCTGCGTCCTGTAGTCGCAGGGGCCCCTTGTCGTGCGTCCTGTAGTAGCAGGGGCCTCTTGTCCTGCGTCCCGTAGAGGTAGGGGCCCCTTGTCCTGCGTCCTGTAGTCGCAGGGACCCCTTGTCCTGCGTCCCGTAGAGGCAGGGGGCCCTTGTCCTGCGTCCTGTAGTCGCAGGGGCCCCTTGTCCTGCGTCCCGTAGAGGCAGGGGGTCCCTTGTCCTGCGTCCTGTAGTAGCAGGGGCCCCTTGTCCTGCATCCCGTAGAGGCAGGGGCCCCTTGTCCTGCGTCCCGTAGAGGCAGGGGGCCCTTGTCCTGCGTCCTGTAGTCGCAGGGGCCCCTTGTCCTGCGCCCCGTAGAGGCAGAGGGGGCCACTTTTCCTAGGACACATGAAGGGGTCAGGTGGCGGTGGGACTGGGCTTAACTGTAGTTAACTTAGTCTCTAAGTTAACTACAGCGAGATATTCCAACCCAGTAATTGCGTATTCCTCATTATTATTATTCTTATTATTATTATTATTATTATTATTATTATTATTATTATTATTATTATTAAGGGCTCTATGGTTGAAGAGAAAACTCTCATCTCTCAGTTCCCCTTCAACAGTAGCCTACGCGAGAAGTCCCTGACTATGGTCTCCATGTGTAGTCTCCAAGAGTAACCCACTAGTAGTAGTCTCCAACAGTAGCCCCCAAGAGTAGCTCCCAAGAGTAATCCCCAGGAGTAGTCCCCGGGAGTAGTCCCCGGGAGTAGTCCCCAAGAGTAGTCCCCAAGAGTAGTCCCCAAGAGTAGTCCCCAAGAGTAGTCCGCAAGAGTAGCTCAAATATTAACTAGTAACAGTATCCCCTAGGAATTTCCCAATATTATCCCAAGAGTATCCCCCAAATAGTATCCTCCCAGGAGAATCCCCCAAGAGTATTCCCCAAGAGTATCCCCCAAGAGTATCCCGGCAGCCCTCCCTTCCCTCGGGAGTGGGGATGGGGGGGGGGTTACCGTCGAGTGGGAGGTAAATAACGGTAGTAAGGATCACGTCCACCAAACAAGCGTTGTTATGCTAGTCTCAAGTTACCTCTGTTTGCCGCTTAAACAGTCAGCCAGACCGCCTGAGAAATTGCTGCCCACCTCTCACTGTTATGCTTACTGGAGTGGTGTGTGTGTGTGTAGGGGGGGTGACGGGGGAGTGGTAGTGCTGGTAGGGGGTGAGGGGTGGGGGAAGGATGCTACTGGGTAGATTTGGTGGGGAGTTGGTGTAAGGGAGGGTTGAGAGTGGGGGTGGGTTACAGGTTAGTGGTGAATCAGGTGTGGGGGTGTGGTGGTGCTGGTGAGGGGAAGTTTTTAGAGGTACAGGTGTGGTATGTCTGGCCAAGAGAGGGGAGGGAGGAAGAGGAGAAAATAGAGAAGGAAGAGGAAGAGTAGTATTACTAGCAAAAGTAGTAATGATGATAGTAGCAGCAGCAGCAGTAGTAGTAGTAGTCCTTACTGTTTCTTCTGCCTGATACAGGCTGCCTTACTCTCGTACATGTGTCTTACTCATCAACAAGTCAGTATTGTATACGACTGTCATATTGACACAGTACACAACACTAGTATTCCAACCCAGAAAGAATAAGATACTTGCGTATCATCATTGGCTCCTCGTCTCTTGTTGTGATGCTCTAGATATCCACACTATTATTTTCCTTGTCGCTCTGAAAATAACATTGTTCTCAGTCTTGAATATGACATTTTCTGACATTGTGATTCCCAGGTATTTATCTTTCTTGACAAAGGTACAAAAACAACAAGAGCAAAACGCGTATTTTTAAAGAAAAAAAAATTGAACACTGAACGTATTGTCATTCACAAAACAGTAGCTACAAATCTTCAAGAATAAGTCAAACTCAACATTCTCACTTACTCTGAACATCATTTTGCAATATGATAGTCACCACAAAAATAATGGTATGAAACTCCGTGGCAAGCAGTTTAACACTAATGGGGAAGATGGGCTTTTTATAGAGTCGTGAATCACAGAAATAAAGTTTTTCTTCTGAAGTAGTTCAAGTCAAAATCACTTCAGTTCTTTTAAGAACTAACTGGATATTATGGAGGCTGTCTGGTGTGCGTCACACACCTGCAGCACAGTGCGCCACACACCTGCAGCACAGTGCGCCACACAACTGCAGCACAGTGCGTCACACACCTGCAGCACAGTGCGTCACACACCTGCAGCACAGTGCGTCACACACCTGCAGCACAGTGCGTCACACACCTGCAGCACAGTGCGTCACACACCTGCAGCATAGTGCGTCACTCACCTGCAGCACAGTGCGTCACACACCTGCAGCACAGTGCGTCACACACCTACAGCACAGTGCGTCACACATCTGCAGCACAGTGCGTCACACACCTGCAGCACAGTGCGTCACACACCTGCAGCACACTGAGTCACACACCTACAGCACAGTGCGTCACACACCTGCAGAACAGTGCGTCACACACCTGCAGCACAGTACGTCACACACCTACAGCACAGTGCGTCACACATCTGCAGCACAGTGCGTCACACACCTGCAGCACAGTTCGTCACACACCTGCAGCACACTGAGTCACACACCTACAGCACAGTGCGTCACACACCTGCAGAACAGTGCGTCACACACCTGCAGCACAGTACGTCACACACCTACAGCACAGTGCGTCACACATCTGCAGCACAGTGCGTCACACACCTGCAGCACAGTGCGTCACACACCTGCAGCACAGTGCGTCACACACCTGCAGCACAGTGCGTCACACACCTGCAGCACAGTGCGTCACACACCTGCAGCACACATGAATTACATAATTCTGAAGCTGGAGATAATGAGAAATTTCAAGAATTGTTTGCAACTTCGTGACAATATTTTGTGAAGTTGTGTTCTACTCTGTTTAATATTAACATTGATAAGAATGAATAATGTTATTTTTGCAGCTTATGGACGGTACAGCGAGACAACAATGAAAGTTAATGTGTATAATAGAAGTTGCCTGCCAGATACTTCTTATTAACAAAGTTGTGTAATGGAATGTTGCTGCCCTTCCCTACTGCCCTTCCCTACTGCCCTTCCCTGCTGTCCTTCCCTACTGCCCTTCCCTGCTGTCCTTCCCTGCTGCCCTTCCCTGCTGCCCTTCCCTGCTGTCCTTCCCTGCTGCCCTTCCCTGCTGCCCTTCCCTGCTGCCCTTCCCTGCTGTCCTTCCCTGCTGCCCTTCCCTGCTGTCCTTCCCTGCTGTCCTTCCCTGCTGTCCTTCCCTGCTGCCCTTCCCTGCTGCCCTTCCCTGCTGTCCTTCCCTGCTGCCCTTCCCTGCTGCCCTTCCCTGCTGCCCTTCCCTGCTGTCCTTCCCTGCTGTCCTTCCCTGCTGCCCTTCCCTGCTGTCCTTCCCTGCTGCCCTTCCCTGCTGCCCTTCCCTGCTGTCCTTCCCTGCTGCCCTTCCCTGCTGCCCTTCCCTGCTGCCCTTCCCTGCTGTCCTTCCCTGCTGTCCTTACCTGCTGCCCTTCCCTGCTGCCCTTCCCTGCTGTCCTTCCCTGCTGCCCTTCCCTGCTGCCCTTCCCTGCTGCCCTTCCCTGCTGTCCTTCCCTGCTGTCCTTCGATGCTGCCCTTCCCTGCTGTCCTTCCCTGCTGTCCTTCCCTGCTGCCCTTCCCTGCTGCCCTTCCCTGCTGTCCTTCCCTGCTGTCCTTCCCTGCTGCCCTTCCCTGCTGTCCTTCCCTGCTGCCCTTCCCTGCTGTCCTTCCCTGCTGCCCTTCCCTGCTGTCCTTCCCTGCTGCCCTTCCCTGCTGCCCTTCCCTACTGCCCTTCCCTGCTGTCCTTCCCTACTGCCCTTCCCTGCTGTCCTTCCCTGCTGCCCTTCCCTGCTGCCCTTCCCTGCTGTCCTTCCCTGCTGCCCTTCCCTGCTGCCCTTCCCTGCTGCCCTTCCCTGCTGTCCTTCCCTGCTGTCCTTCCCTGCTGCCCTTCCCTGCTGTCCTTCCCTGCTGTCCTTCCCTGCTGCCTTTCCCTGCTGCCCTTCCCTGCTGTCCTTCCCTGCTGTCCTTCCCTGCTGCCCTTCCCTGCTGTCCTTCCCTGCTGTCCTTCCCTGCTGTCCTTCCCTGCTGTCCTTCCCTGCTGCCCTTCCCTGCTGTCCTTCCCTGCTGTCCTTCCCTGCTGTCCTTCCCTGCTGTCCTTCCCTGCTGTCCTTCCCTACTGTCCTTCCCTACTGTCCTTCCCTGCTGTCCTTCCCTACTGTCCTTCCCTGCTGCCCTTCCCTGCTGTCCTTCCCTGCTGTCCTTCCCTGCTGTCCTTCCCTGCTGTCCTTCCCTGCTGCCCTTCCCTGCTGTCCTTCCCTGCTGTCCTTCCCTGCTGTCCTTCCCTGCTGTCCTTCCCTGCTGTCCTTCCCTGCTGTCCTTCCCTGCTGCCCTTCCCTGCTGTCCTTCCCTGCTGTCCTTCCCTGCTGTCCTTCCCTGCTGCCCTTCCCTGCTGTCCTTCCCTGCTGTCCTTCCCTGCTGTCCTTCCCTGCTGTCCTTCCCTGCTGCCCTTCCCTGCTGTCCTTCCCTGCTGTCCTTCCCTGCTGTCCTTCCCTGCTGCCCTTCCCTGCTGTCCTTCCCTGCTGTCCTTCCCTGCTGTCCTTCCCTGCTGTCCTTCCCTGCTGTCCTTCCCTGCTGCCCTTCCCTGCTGTCCTTCCCTACTGTCCTTCCCTACTGTCCTTCCCTGCTGTCCTTCCCTGCTGCCCTTCCCTACTGTCCTTCCCTACTGTCCTTCCCTGCTGCCCTTCCCTGCTGTCCTTCCCTACTGTCCTTCCCTGCTGTCCTTCCCTACTGTCCTTCCCTACTGTCCTTCCCTGCTGTCCTTCCCTGCTGTCCTTCCCTGCTGCCCTTCCCTGCTGCCCTTCCCTGCTGCCCTTCCCTACTGTCCTTCCCTACTGTCCTTCCCTGCTGCCCTTCCCTGCTGTCCTTCCCTGCTGTCCTTCCCTGCTGTCCTTCCCTACTGTCCTTCCCTACTGTCCTTCCCTGCTGTCCTTCCCTGCTGCCCTTCCCTGCTGCCCTTCCCTGCTGTCCTTCCCTACTGTCCTTCCCTGCTGTCCTTCCCTGCTGTCCTTCCCTGCTGCCCTTCCCTGCTGCCCTTCCCTGCTGCCCTTCCCTGCTGCCCTTCCCTGCTGCCCTTCCCTGCTGCCCTTCCCTACTGTCCTTCCCTGCTGTCCTTCCCTGCTGTCCTTCCCTGCTGTCCTTCCCTGCTGTCCTTCCCTGCTGTCATGCCTCCCTCCCTGCCTCCCTCCCTGCCTCCCTCCCTGCCTCCCTCCCTGCCTCCCTCCCTGCCTCCCTCCCTGCCTCTTTCCCTGCCTCCCTCCCTGCCTCCCTCCATGCCTCCCTCCCTGCCTCCCTGCCCGCCTCCCTCCCTGCCTCCCTGCCTGCCTCTCTCCCTGTCTCCCTCCCTCCCTCCATGCCTGCCTCCCTCCCTACCTCTCTCTTTGCCTCCCTCCCTGCCTCCCTCCCTACCTCTCTCTTTGCCTCCCTCCCTACCTCTCTCTTTGCCTCCCTCCCTGCCTCCCTCCCTGTCACCCTTCCTGCCCCCCTGCCTGCCACCCTCCCTGCCTCCCTCCCCTCCTCCCTCCATGCCTCCCTCCCTGCCTCCCTCCATGCCTCCCTCCCTGCCTCCCTCCCTTCCTCCCTCCCTGCCTCCCTCCCTGCCTACCTACCTGCCTCCCTCCCTGCCTCCCTTCCTGCCTCCCTCCCTGCCTCCCTCCCTGCCTCTCTTCCTGCCTCCCTCCCTGCCCCCCGTGCCTCCCTCCCTGCCTCCCTCCCTGCCTCCCTCCCTGCCTCCCTCCCTTCCTCCCTCCCTGCCTCTCCCTTCCTCCCTCCCTGCCTCCTCTCCCTGCCTCCCTCCCTTCCTCCCTCCCTGCCTCTCCCTTCCTCCCTCCCTGCCTCTCCCTTCCTCCCTCCCTGCCTCTCCCTTCCTCCCTCCCTGCCTCTCCCTTCCTCCCTCCCTGCCTCCCTCCCTGCCTCCCTCCCTGCCTCCTTTCCTGCCTCCCTTCCTGCCACCCTCCCTGCCACCCTCCCTGCCTCCCTCCCTGCCACCCTCCCTGCCTCACTCCCTGCCTCTCTCCCTGCCTCCCTCCCTGCCTCCATCCCTGCCTCCCTCCCTGCCTCCATCCCTGCCTCCTTCCCTGCTTCCCTCTCTCCCTCCCTCCCTGCCTCCCTCCCTGCCTCACTCCCTCCCTCCTTCCCTGCCTCCCTCCCTGCCTCTCTCCCTGCCTCCGTCCCTGCCTCCCTCCCTGCCTCCTTCCCTGCCTCCCTCTTTGCCTCCTTCCCTGCCTCCTTCCCTGCCTCTCTCCCTGCTTCCTTCCCTGCCTCCCTCCCTGCCTCCTTCCCTGCCTCCTTCCCTGCCTCCTTCCCTGCCTCCCTCCCTGCCTCCTTCCCTGCCTCCCTCTTTGCCTCCTTCCCTGCCTCCTTCCCTGCCTCTCTCCCTGCTTCCTTCCCTGCCTCCCTCCCTGCCTCCCTCCCTGCCTCCTTCCCTGCCTCCTTCCCTGCCTCCTTCCCTGCCTCCTTCCCTCCCTCCTTCCCTGCCTCCTTCCCTCCCTCCTTCCCTGCCTCCTTCCCTGCCTCCTTCCCTGCCTCCCTCCCTGCCTCCTTCCCTGCCTCCCTCTTTGCCTCCTTCCCTGCCTCCTTCCCTGCCTCTCTCCCTGCTTCCTTCCCTGCCTCCCTCCCTGCCTCCCTCCCTGCCTCCTTCCCTGCCTCCCTCCCTGCCTCCTTCCCTGCCTCCTTCCCTGCCTCCTTCCCTGCCTCCTTCCCTGC
>NC_091317.1:21016646-21079146 GCF_038502225.1 Cherax quadricarinatus
GGTACCCACTGTGAGACCTCATCACGTACCATGACTCGTTGTTGCCTCCTTGTCAGGTATTCTCTGATCCATTGCAACGTCCTTCCTGTTATACGCGCCTGATCCTCTAGGTTCTGCTCCAATCTCCTGTGAGGAACTGTGTCAAAGGCCTTGCAGTCCAAGAAGATGCAATTAACCCACCCCTCTCTCTCGTGTCTTACTTCTGTTACTTTATCATAAAACTCCAGTAGGTTTGTGACACAGGATTTGCCCTCCACAAATCCGTGCTGGTTGGCGTTTATACACCTGTTCCGTTCCAGGTGCTCCACCACTCTCCTCCTGATAATCTTCTCCACGACTTTGCATGATATACACGTCAGTGACACTGGTCTGTAGTTTAGTGCCTCTCTTCTGTCTCCTTTTTTAAATATGGGTACTACATTTGCCGTCTTCCATACCTCAGGTAGTTGCCCAGTGTGTGTGTGAGTGTGTGTGTGTGTGTGTGTGTGTGTGTGTGTGTGTGTGTGTGTGTGTACTCACCTAGTTGTACTCACCTAGTTGAGGTTGCGGGGGTCGAGTCCGAGCTCCTGGCCCCGCCTCTTCACTGATCGCTACTAGGTCACTCTCCCCGAGCCGTGTGCTTTATCATACCTCTGCTTAAAGCTATGTATGGATCCTGCCTCCACTACATCGCTTCCCAAACTATTCCACTTACTGACTACTCTGTGGCTGAAGAAATACTTCCTAACATCCCTGTGATTCATCTGTGTCTTTAGCTTCCAACTGTGTCCCCTTGTTACTGTGTCCAATCTCTGGAACATCCTGTCTTTGTCCACCTTGTCAATTCCCCTCAGTATTTTGTATGTCGTTATCATGTCCCCCCTATCTCTCCTGTCCTCCAGTGTCGTCAGGTTGATTTCCCTTAACCTCTCCTCGTAGGACATACCTCTTAGCTCTGGGACTAGTCTTGTTGCAAACCTTTGCACTTTCTCTAGTTTCTTTACGTGCTTGGCTAGGTGTGGGTTCCAAACTGGTGCCGCATACTCCAATATGGGCCTAACGTATACGGTGTACAGGGTCCTGAACGATTCCTTATTAAGATGTCGGAATGCTGTTCTGAGGTTTGCTAGGCGCCCATATGCTGCAGCAGTTATTTGGTTGATGTGCGCTTCAGGAGATGTGCCTGGTGTTATACTCACCCCAAGATCTTTTTCCTTGATTGAGGTTTGTAGTCTCTGACCCCCTAGACTGTACTCCGTCTGCGGCCTTCTTTGCCCTTCCCCAATCTTCATGACTTTGCACTTGGTGGGATTGAACTCCAGGAGCCAATTGCTGGACCAGGTCTGCAGCCTGTCCAGATCCCTTTGTAGTTCTGCCTGGTCTTCGATCGAGTGTATTCTTCTCATCAACTTCACGTCATCTGCAAACAGGGACACCTCAGAGTCTATTCCTTCCGTCATGTCGTTCACAAATATCAGAAACAGCACTGGTCCTAGGACTGACCCCTGCGGGACCCCGCTGTTCACAGGTGCCCACTCTGACACCTCGCCACGTACCATGACTCGCTGCTGTCTTCCTGACAAGTATTCCCTGATCCATTGTAGTGCCTTCCCTGTTATCCCTGCTTGGTCCTCCAGTTTTTGCACCAATCTCTTGTGTGGAACTGTGTCAAACGCCTTCTTGCAGTCCAAGAAAATGCAATCCACCCACCCCTCTCTCTCTTGTCTTACTGCTGTCACCATGTCATAGAACTCCAGTAGGTTTGTGACACAGGATTTCCCGTCCCTGAAACCATGCTGGCTGCTGTTGATGAGATCATTCCTTTCTAGGTGTTCCACCACTCTTCTCCTGATAATCTTCTCCATGATTTTGCATACTATACATGTCAGTGACACTGGTCTGTAGTTTAGTGCTTCATGTCTGTCTCCTTTTTTAAAGATTGGGACTACATTTGCTGTCTTCCATGCCTCAGGCAATCTCCCTGTTTCGATAGATGTATTGAATATTGTTGTTAGGGGTACACATAGCGCCTCTGCTCCCTCTCTCAATACCCATGGGGAGATGTTATCTGGCCCCATTGCCTTTGAGGTATCTAGCTCACTCAGAAGCCTCTTCACTTCTTCCTCGGTTGTGTGCACTGTGTCCAGCACTTGGTGGTGTGCCCCACCTCTCCGTCTTTCTGGAGTCCCTTCTGTCTCCTCTGTGAACACTTCTTTGAATCTCTTGTTGAGTTCTTCACATACTTCACGGTCATTTCCTGTTGTCTCTCCTCCTTCCTTCCTTAGCCTGATTACCTGGTCCTTGACTGTTGTTTTCCTCCTGATGTGGCTGTACAACAGTTTCGGGTCAGATTTGGCTTTCGCTGCTATGTCATTTTCATATTGTCTTTGGGCCTCCCTTCTTATCTGTGCATATTCGTTTCTGGCTCTACGACTGTTCTCCTTATTCTCCTGGGTCCTTTGCCTTCTATATTTCTTCCATTCCCTAGCACACTTGGTTTTTGCCTCCCTGCACCTTTGGGTAAACCATGGGCTCATCCTGGCTTTTTCATTACTCCTGTTACCCTTGGGTACAAACCTCTCCTCAGTCTCCTTGCATTTTGTTGCTACATATTCCATCATCTCATTAACTGGCTTCCCTGCCAGTTCTCTGTTCCACTGAACCCCGTTCAGGTAGTTCCTCATTCCTGTGTAGTCCCCTTTCTTGTAGTTTGGCTTCATTCGTCCTGGCCTTCCTGCTTCTCCCTCCACTTGTAGCTCTACTGTGTATTCGAAGCTTAAAACCACATGGTCACTGGCCCCAAGGGGTCTTTCATATGCGATGTCCTCGATATCTGCACTACTGAAGGTGAATACTAAGTCCAGCCTTGCTGGTTCATCCTCTCCTCTCTCTCTTGTAGTGTCCCTTACGTGTTGGTACATGAAGTTCTCCAGTACCACCTCCATCATCTTAGCCCTCCATGTATCTTGGCCCCCATGTGGGTCCAAGTTCTCCCAATCGATCTCCTTGTGGTTAAAGTCACCCATGATCAGGAGCTTTGCCCTGCATGCATGAGCTCTTCTGGCCACTGTAGCCAGTGTGTCAACCATCGCTCTATTGCTCTCGTCGTACTCTTGCCTTGGCCTCCTGCTGTTCTGTGGTGGGTTATACATCACTGCTATTACCACCTTGGGACCTCCAGAGTGAAGTGTTCCCACTATGTAATCACTTTCTTCTCCGCTATCTCCTCTCTCCAGCTCATCAAAATTCCAGCGATTTTTGATCAGCAACGCCACTCCTCCACCCCCCCTGTTCCCTCTGTCTTTCCTCAGGATTTGGTATCCCGTTGGAAAGATGGCATCTGTTATCATACCTGTAAGCTTGGTTTCTGTAAGAGCTATGATGTCCGGTGATGCTTCTTTGACCCTTTCGTGCCACTCCTCCCACTTATTTGTTATTCCATCAGCGTTTGTGTACCATACCTTCAGTTTCCTTTCCAACACTGTGGATTGGGGGGCCTGTGGGGGTGGGAGACCTGGTGGCATACTGTGGGATTCTATAGCTCGATGTTGGGTGGAGGCTGTGGGTATGGATTGTAGTGTGTGTTGGGATGGTGTGATAGGTTGTATGGTTCTGAGAGTAGTTGTGTGTGTGCTTGCCCTTGCTGTTCTGTCCTGCTCTGACTGACCTCTGCTGATTCCCTCCTTGTCTCTTTTCCTAGCTCCTTTCGTTTTTTTGTCCTCTCCCTCAGCTGCTGTCGCTCTGATTTTGTTCTGTCTCTGTCTAGGAACACCCTCTTGTACTCTTCCGAGTATTTCAATCGTGGTTTCTCTTGGAGGATCCTGTTCCGCACTGTTTCCGTCCTGAGAATCAGCTTGATTGGTCGGTTTCTCCCCTTCGAGTACCTCCCTATTCTCTGAAAATTTACAATCTCGTCCATCTCTTCACCTATTTCCGTGATGATTTTCTCAATCTCCTTTCCTTCTTCCTGCTTCCTTTCAGTGTGTGTCCTTTCCTCTCTCTCCTGAAGCCCATGGATAAACACTGATTTTGCCCTTTCTTCCTCCCATTGCCTCACCCTCTGTGACTCTGGATCCTGCCTGTATGTGGTCAGTTTCTCCCTTGATTTTTCCAGTGGCTCTTGATAGCCTTGTTGTGCCTCAGCATTCGACCTATCACCCTCTCCATCTGCAACCAGCTGATCTTCCCTTTCACTCCTTGGTCCTCCTTGGCAGATTGATGTGACCTTAGCATAATTCATAATTCCTTCCTTCCTGTTCAGCCTCGCAGCTTCATATGCTGTGTCTTCTCTGGTCACTGCCCCTGTAACTCGCTCCAGCCTATTTATCTCAACTTCTAGGACCCTTATCTTGGCTACTGCAGTTTCGACTTGTGCCTCCCAATTCTTTGTTTCCTGCTCCAACCTCCTTTCCAATTTCACAGAGAGCTCTTTCTCCATTTTTTCAGAAAGCTCTCCTAATTTTCTCTCCCACTCTTGTTCCATCCTTTTCCACTGCTCCTCCATCCACTCCTCCCTACCCGAACCATTCTCATCTGATCCTTGGTTCCTGCGAGTCCCCACCATTTTTTTTTTTTTTTTTTTTTTTTTTTTTTTTTTTTTTTTTTTTTAAGTGTAGGAGAGGGGAGAGTTAGAAGGGAAAATGGGGACGAGAGAGAGCAAGAGAGATAGAGAGCAAGAGAGAGAGAGAGCAAGAGAGGGAGAGAGCAAGAGAGAGAGCGAGAGAGAGAGCAAGAGAGAGAGCAAGAGAGAGAGAGAGAGCAAGAGAGAGAGCAAGAGAGAGAGCAAGAGAGAGAGAGAGAGCAAGAGAGCAAGAGAGAGAGAGAGCGTGTGTGTGTGTGTGTGTGTGTGTGTGTGTGTGTGTGAGCATCACCTTTATTGATAACCTCATAACAAAGTTACCACGAACATGAATTTACAAGAGGAAACTAAGATAATAAAAGGCAGGAACACAGACAACACAGAAGTAAACAGAGACCAAAGTCAGCAACGGCATCAACACCTGATTTACCATCAACTGTGCTGCTGATGCTTCCGTGTTTACACATGATTTACCATCAACTGTGCTGCTGATGCTGCCGTGTTTACACCTGATTTACCATCAACTGTGCTGCTGATGCTGCCGTGTTTACATTGCTTCTCACTGACACAATTCGTTTTGTAAAAAAACATTGTTATTGTGGCAGTACTGCACATGTCAGCCATAAGTTGTCGAAAATAAAATGTTTGGTGAAGTAATTATAGCGTTAACTACAGCAGCAGCAGCAACAACAATAACAGTAACAATTGCAGCTACAATAACAAGAGCAACAACAGCAGAACTAATAACAACAGCAAGAGCAACAAGAGCAACAGTCACAGCAACAACAACTGCACCGACAGCAATTGCAACACCAGCGCCAGTCCTCCAGGCCTGGAGACCTAGCAACTGTTAGGAAGACTGCTGCATGAGAGGCGGATCCAGGAGCTGTGACTCGACCCCCTGCATATACAACTAGTGTGTACACACTCCACTAACACTACCACTACCACCACTACTACCACCACTACTACCACCACTACTACCACCAGAACTACCACCACAACTACCACAACTACCACCACTACTACCACCACTACTACCACCACGACTACCACCACTACTACCACCACTACTACCACCACTACTACCACCACTACTACCACCACAACTACCACCACAACTACCACCACAACTACCACAACTACCACCACAACTACCACCACAACTACCACCACTACTACCACCACAACTACCACCACAACTACCACCACTACTACCACCACAACTACCACCACAACTACCACCACTACTACCACCACAACTACCACCACAACTACCACCACTA
Organism: Cherax quadricarinatus; assembly: GCF_038502225.1. Taxonomy (NCBI): domain Eukaryota; kingdom Metazoa; phylum Arthropoda; class Malacostraca; order Decapoda; family Parastacidae; genus Cherax; species Cherax quadricarinatus. The sequence goes on from NC_091317.1 coordinate 21,022,491, forward strand.
CTACCACCACAACTACCACCACAACTACCACCACAACTACCACCACTACTACCACCACAACTACCACCACAACTACCACAACTACCACAACTACCACAACTACCACCAACGAAGGACTCCAAGATTCGTCTCCTGTCAACAGTGGAATTGATATGTAAATTACTGGGCGTCGGGTAGCTGAGATACCCCCTCCCTTCCCTTCCCCCTCCCTCTCCCCTCCCCCTCCCTTCCCTTCCCCCTCCCTCTCCCCTCCCCTCCCCCTTCCCCCATTCCCCAGGTGTTACTGGGAGGTAGTTGAGACCTCCCTCCCCAACCCCCCCCCAGGTGCTGGTGTTGCTGGGGTGGTTGAGACGGTGAGGGACGGCATCTGTGACCGGCTCAATTAGGTCTCGCATGGTTCAAGCCTCACAACAGCCTGGTCACTGGCCAGTCTCGCTGACCGTCTGGTCAGTGAGGTTGTTGGTGCCAGCAGCTGGCAGACCCCACACATAGCCTGTCTGCTCAGGCACTCGAGTGGAGCCAGTGACACTGTTTCCTCTTGAAGGCGTCTATCTGTGTTCTGATGTCTGCTGGTAGAAGGTTGAAGAGTCTTGGACCACGCATGTTGACACAAGTGTTTTTTTTTTTTGTCCACGACGTTCCCTGCCCATGGTACCCTTGCCCCATGGCGCCTCCTGCCCATGGTACCCTTGCCCATGGCACTCCCTGCTTCAGGGTCTATTCTGCACTTGTTCCCATACCTCTCACACCAGTACGTTATGGGAGTGTTTTGATTGCAGACCTGACCATCCGGACCTGACCATGCGGACCTGACCATGCGGACCTGACCATGCGGACCTGACCATGCGGACCTGACACCGTCTAGAAGCCTAGCCAAAGCAAGACAGTGTTTCCCACACCCCGGAGCACCAGGCCTGTTCAGAGTTATTTAATCAAATCCTGTCACGTGCAGTGAAAAAAGAAGATATTTTGAAATGCTTGAAAATTCGCGAACACTCGCCGTCTCGGCTCGTGTGGCCACCACACATCTATTGCTCTCATCGTATTCTTGTCTTGGTCTCATGCTGTCCGGTGGTGGGTTGTACATCACTGCTATCGTCACATTTGGACCCCCATTAGAAGTGTTCCTACTGTGTGGTCATCCGCTTCACCTCTAACTATTCCTTTCATCGCCTCAAAACTCCATTGGTCTTTGATTAGTGCAACTCCCTCGCTCCCTCTGCCACCCTCCCCTGTCTTTCCTCAGGATCTGGTATCCAGACAGGAAGATTACTTCGCCTAGGCGCCCATACTTATCTGGAGTCTGGCATTGTGGATAGTGTACTGTGTATTCTGATGCAGAATTTGCGGGTTCGGGTCCTGTTGTGGAGATATATATAAATATCTATATATCTATATCTATCTATATATATATATATATATATATATATATATATATATATATATATATATATATATATATATATATATATATATATATATATGTCGTGCCGAATATGTAAAACTGGTCAATTAGCAAGAATTCATTTAAAATTAAGTCCTTTCTGAAATTTTCTTGTATACGTTTAAAGATATATATTTTTTTCATTGTTGTTAATGTAAAAAAATGTTAATTTTGCACCAAAAGAATCTTAGAAAACTTACCTAACCTTATTATAACAAGAACAATTTATTTTAACCTAACCCAACTAAATATATTTTAGATTTGTTTACAATAATTTAATACTAAACAAACACAGTAAAATACATTTTTTTCGTTAAGTTCAGGATGATTTTGGCGAAATTATTGCATACACAAATTTTCACTTGTCCTATATGGCAAGATGAACGTTGCTATTTAAGCCAAGATCGCAAGTTCTGCCTATTCGGCACGACATATATATATATATATATATATATATATATATATATATATATATATATATATATATATATATATATATATATATACTTAACAATTAGCAATTGGGTGACGTTCTTAACAAACATTATCTCTCAGTCCTGAGCGGGATTCGAACCTGCACACTGTATCACAGTACATCAGTATAAAAAGTAGGAGCGAGGCTATAACAAACACCGTTTTAGTGGTCATCTAATCTTTTTTTTTTCATTAACGTTTCGGATGTTACAACATCCATCATCAGAACCTAAAATCATAAATTCTAATTAATATTTAAATCTGAAATATATTATAAATCAATAATAAAAATAACAGTAACACTTGTGATAATACTAAACCAGAAGGTAGGTATTAGGATCGTTAGGTACCAGGACGAGTGTTTCCTGACGCGGGTCTTAGCCATGAGATGACGGGTAGTTCGAGTTTCTGGTCATTTGACCGACGCCTTCCGCTGGCTTACCCCTCCACCCCTTTAATAATTATAATTCATTATATTTGTATCTTATTACTAATCTATAATAATACTTATGAAGCTTAATTATATTTTCTGATAAAGCAAGCAAAAGGAAATTTTATGTAAAATTACTTTAAAAATATATAAAGATAATCTTACTGTTACTTTAACAAGCGGGAATTTATGAAAAAAATAATCTTACAAATTGTTAAGAAGAAAGAATTTAATTGAATTCAGTTGTTAATAACTTTGAGGACGACACTTACATGGTGTCACCTGCCGCTCCTGACACTCTTGCAAGCTCTTGAAGAAGTGTTGGCTACAACACGAAAGGCCTAGAATTATTACTCAACCTCCCCCCCCTTCCTGTGATTGTTTTGCATATGTGAGTACATACAGGTGTAGCACGCATACACACACACACACACACGCACATACACATACACACACACACACGCACATACACATACACACACACACACGCGCACACACACACACAAGAAACGACCGAGAGGTATGTCAGGAGCTCAACACAAGATTTAAAGAAGTATTTACAGTGGAAACAAGTAGGACTCCAGGAAATCAGAGCAGGGGGGTACACCAGCAAGTGCTGGATGAGGTACATATAACCAAGGAGAAGGTGAAGAAGCTGCTATGCGAACTTGACACCTCAAAGGCGGTGGGACCAGACAACATCTCTCCGTGGGTCCTTAAAGAGGGAGCAGAGATGTTGTGTGTGCCATTAACAAAGATCTTCAACACATCAATTGAAACTGGGCAACTCCCTAAGGTATGGAAAATGGCAAATGTAGTCCCAATTTTTTAAAAGGGAGACAGACATGAGGCACTAAACTACAGACCTGTATCACTAACGTGTATAGTATGCAAGGTCATGGAGAAGATCATCAGGAGGAGAGTGGTGGGGCACCTGGAAAGAAACAAGTGTATAATTGACAACCAGCACGGTTTCGGGGAAGGAAAATCCTGTGTCACAAACATACTAGAGTTTTATGATAAGGTGACAGAAGTAAGACAAGAGAGAGAGGGGTGGATCAACTGCATTTTTTTGGACTGCAAGAAGGCCTTCGACACAGTTCCTCACAAGAGGTTACTGCAAAAGCTAGAGGATCAGGCACACATAACAGGAAAGGCACTGCAATGGATCAGAGAATACCTGACAGGGAGGCAACAACGAGTCATGGTACGTGACGAGGTGTCAGAGTGGGCGCCTGTGACAAGCGGGGTTCCACAGGGGTCAGTCCTAGGACCTGTGCTGTTCTTGGTATGTGTGAACGACATAACGGAAGGGATAGACTCAGAAGTGTCCTTGTTTGCAGATGATGCGAAGTTAATGAGAAGAATCAAATCGGATGAGGATCAGGCAGGCCTACAAAGAGACCTGGACAGGCTACAAGCCTGGTCCAGCAACTGGCTCTTTGAGTTTAACCCTGCCAAATGCAAAGTCATGAAGATTGAGGAAGGGCAAAGAAGACCGCAGACACAATATAGTTTAGAGGGCCAAAGACTGCAAACTTCACTCAAGGAAAAAGATCTGGGGGTGAGTATAACACCGAGCATATCTCCTGAGGCGCACATCAATCAGATAACTGCTGCAGCATACGGGCGCCTGGCAAACCTACGGATAGCGTTCCGATACCTCAGTAAGGATTCGTTCAAGACTTTGTATACCATTTACGTCAGGCCCATACTGGAGTATGCAGCACCAGTTTGGAATCCACACCTGGTCAAGCACGTCAAGAAATTAGAGAAAGTGCAAAGGTTTGCAACAAGACTAGACCCAGAGCTACGGGGATTGTCCTACGAAGAAAGGTTGAGGGAAATCGGCCTGACGACACTGGAGGCCAGGAGGGTCAGGGGAGACACGATAACGACATATAAAATACTGCGCGGAATAGACAAGGTGGACAAAGACGGGATGTTCCAGAGATGGGACACAGACACAAGAGGTCACAATTGGAAGTTGAAGACTCAGATGAATCAAAGGGATGTTAGGAAGTATTTCTTCAGTCATAGAGTAGTCAGGCCGTGGAATAGCCTAGAAAGCGACGTAGTGGAGGCGGGAACCATACATAGTTTTAAGAAGAGGTATGATAAAGCTCATGGGGCAGGGAGAGAGAGGACCTAGTAGCAATCAGCGAAGAGGCGGGGCCAGGAGCTATGACTCGACCCCTGCAACCACAAATAGGTGAGTACACACACATACACATACACACACACACACACACACACACACACACACACACACACACACACACACACACACACAAACACACACACACACACACACACATACACACACACACACACACATACACACACACACACACATGTGGTCCAGAAACTGGCTTCTCGAATTCAACCCTGCCAAATGCAAAGTCATGAAGATTGGGGAGGGGCAAAAAGACCGCAGACAGAGTATAGGCTAGGTGGACAAAGACTACAGACCTCACTCAATGAGAAAGACCTTGGGGTGACCATAACACCGAGCACATCACCGGAGGCACACATCAACCAAATAACTGCTGCAGGATACGGGCGCCTGGCAAACCTGAGAATAGCGTTCCGTTACCTTAATAAGGAATCGTTCAAGACACTGTACACTGTGTATGTTAGGCCCATACTGGAGTATGCAGCACCAGTCTGGAGCCCACACCTGGTCAAGCACGCCAAGAAGTTAGAGAAAGTACAAAGGTTTGCAACAAGGCTAGTTCCAGAGCTCAGGGGAATGTCGTACGAGGAAAGGTTGAGGGAAATCGGACTGACGACACTGGAGGACAGAAGGGTCAGCGGAGACATGATAACGACATACAAGATACTGCGGGGAATAGACAAGGTGGACAGAGATAGGATGTTCCAGAGAGGGGACACAGGAACAAGGGGTCACAACTGGAAGCTGAAGACTCAGACGAGTCACAGGGACGTTAGGAAGTATTTCTTCAGTCATAGAGTCTTCAGGAAGTGGAATAGCCTAGCAGGTGAAGTAGTGGAGGCAGGAACCATACTTAGTTTTAAGAAGAGGTATGACAAAGCTCACGAAGAAGAGAGGGAGAGGACCTAGTAGCAATCAGTGAAGAGGCGGGGCCAGGAGCTGAGTCTCGACCCCTGCAATCACAATTAGGTGAGTACAATTAGGTGAGTACACACACACACACACACACGCACACACACACACACACACACACACACACACACACACACACACACACACACACTACAAGAAACCCTTTAATTGGCTTTCAGTGTCTGCGTTTTTTCTCCTCCAGATCATTAAGAATCTTGAGCGACTGTGTGCGCGCGTGCGTGTGTGTGTGCACGTGTGAGCGAACAATATCTCTGGCAGTGTGAGTGACCATTACCTCTGGCAGTGTGAGTGAACATTACCTCTGGCAGTGTGAGTGAACATTACCTCTGGCAGTGTGAGTGACCATTACCTCTGGCAGTGTGAGCGAACAATATCTCTGGCAGTGTGAGTGACCATTACCTCTGGCAGTGTGAGTGAACATTACCTCTGGCAGTGTGAGTGAACATTACCTCTGGCAGTGTGAGTGACCATTACCTCTGGCAGTGTGAGTGAACATTACCTCTGGCAGTGTGAGTGAACATTACCTCTGGCAGTGTGAGTGAACATTACCTCTGGCAGTGTGAGTGAACATTACCTCTGGCAGTGTGAGTGAACATTACCTCTGGCAGTGTGAGTGAACATTACCTCTGGCAGTGTGAGCGAACAATATCTCTGGCAGTGTGAGTGACCATTACCTCTGGCAGTGTGAGTGAACATTACCTCTGGCAGTGTGAGTGAACATTACCTCTGGCAGTGTGAGTGACCATTACCTCTGGCAGTGTGAGTGAACATTACCTCTGGCAGTGTGAGTGAACATTACCTCTGGCAGTGTGAGTGAACATTACCTCTGGCAGTGTGAGTGAACATTACCTCTGGCAGTGTGAGTGAACATTACCTCTGGCAGTGTGAGTGAACATTACCTCTGGCAGTTTGAGTGAACATTACCTCTGGCAGTGTGAGTGAACATTACCTCTGGCAGTGTGAGTGAACATTACCTCTGGCAGTTTGAGTGAACATTACCTCTGGCAGTGTGAGTGAACATTACCTCTGGCAGTGTGAGTGAACATTACCTCTGGCAGTGTGAGTGAACATTACCTCTGGCAGTGTGAGTGAACATTACCTCTGGCAGTGTGAGTGAACATTACCTCTGGCAGTGTGAGTGAACATTACCTCTGGCAGTGTGAGTGAACATTACCTCTGGCAGTGTGAGTGAACATTACCTCTGGCAGTGTGAGTGAACATAACCTCTGGCAGTGTGAGTGAACATTACCTCTGGCAGTGTGAGTGAACATTACCTCTGGCAGTGTGAGTGAACATTACCTCTGACAGTGTGAGTGACCATTACCTCTGGCAGTGTGAGTGAACATTACCTCTGGCAGTGTGAGTTAACATTACCTCTGGCAGTGTGAGTGAACATTACCTCTGGCAGTGTGAGTGAACATTACCTCTCGCAGTGTGAGTGAACATTACCTCTGGCAGTGTGAGTGAACATTACCTCTGGCAGTTTGAGTTAACATTACCTCTGGCAGTGTGAGTGAACATTACCTCTGGCAGTGTGAGTGAACATTACCTCTTGCAGTTTGAGTTAACATTACCTCTGGCAGTATGAGTGAACATTACCTCTGGCAGTGTAGGTGAACATTACCTCTGGCAGTGTGAGTGAACATTACCTCTGGTAGTGTGAGTGAACATTACCTCTGGCAGTGTGAGTGAACATTACCTCTGGCAGTGTGAGTGAACATTACCTCTGGCAGTGTGAGTGAACATTACCTCTGGCAGTGTAAGTGAACATTACCTCTGGTAGTTTGAGTGAACATTACCTCTGGCATTGTGAGAGAACATTACCTCTGGCAGTGTGAGTGAACATTACCTCTGGCAGTTTGAGTGAACATTACCTCTGGCATTGAGAGAACATTACCTCTGGCAGTGTAAGTGAACATTACCTCTGGCAGTTTGAGTGAATATTACCTCTGGCAGCGTGAGTGAACATTACCTCTGGCAGTGTGAGTGAACATTACCTCTGGCAGTGTGAGTGAACATTACCTCTGGCAGTGTGAGTGAACATTACCTCTGGCAGTGTGAGTGAACATTACCTCTGGCAGTGTGAGTGAACATTACCTCTGGCAGTGTGAGTGAACATTACCTCTGGCAGTGTGAGTGAACATTACCACTGGCAGTGTGTGACCATTACCTCTGGTAGTGTGAGTGAACATTACCTCTGGCAGTGTAAGTGAACATTACCTCTGGCAGTGTAAGTGAACATTACCTCTGGCAGTGTGAGTGAACATTACCTCTGACAGTGTGACTGAACATTACCTCTGGCAGTGTGAGTGAACATTACCTCTGGCAGTGTGAGTGAACATTACCTCTGGCAGTTTGATGAACATTACCTCTGGCATTGTGAGAAAACATTACCTCTGGCAGTGTAAGTGAACATTACCTCTGGCAGTGTGAGTGAACATTACCTCTGGCAGTGTGAGTGAGCATTACCTCTGGCAGTGTGAGTGAACATTACCTCTGCAAGTGTGAGTGAACATTACCTCTGGCAGTGTGAGTGAACATTACCTCTGGCAGTATAAGTGAACATTACCTCTGGCAGTGTGAGTGAACATTACCTCTGACAGTGTGACTGAACATTACCTCTGGCAGTGTGAGTGAACATTACCTCTGGTAGTGTGAGTGAACATTACCTCTGGCAGTGTAAGTGAACATTACCTCTGGCAGTGTGAGTGAACATTACCTCTGGCAGTGTAAGTGAACATTACCTCTGGCATTGTGAGAGAACATTACCTCTGGCAGTGTAAGTGAACATTACCTCTGGCAGTGTGAGTGAACATTACCTCTGGCAGTGTGAGTGAGCATTACCTCTGGCAGTGTGAGTGAACATTACCTCTGCAAGTGTGAGTGAACATTACCTCTGGCAGTGTGAGTGAATATTACCTCTGGCAGTATAAGTGAACATTACCTCTGGCAGTGTGAGTGAACATTACCTCTGGCAGTATGAGTGAACATTACCTTTGGCAGTGTGAGTGAACATTACCTCTGGCAGTGTGAGTGAACATTACCTCTGGCAGTGTGAGTGAACATTACCTCTGGCAGTGTTAGTGAACATTACCTCTGGCAGTGTGAGTGAACATTACCTCTGGCAGTGTAAGTGACCATTACCTCTGGTAGTGTGAGTGAACATTACCTCTGGCAGTGTAAGTGAACATTACCTCTGGCAGTGTGAGTGAACATTACCTCTGGCAGTATAAGTGAACATTACCTCTGGCAGTGTGAGTGAACATTACCTCTGGCAGTGTGAGTGAACATTACCTCTGGCAGTGTGAGTGAACATTACCTCTGGCAGTGTGAGTGAACATTACCTCTGGCAGTGTGAGTGAACATTACCTCTGGCAGTGTGAGTGAACATAACCTCTGGCAGTGTGAGTGAACATTACCTCAGGCAGTGTGAGTGAACAACCTCTGGCAGTGTGAGTGAACATTACCTCTGGCAGTGTGAGTGAACATAACCTCTGGCAGTGTGAGTGAACATTACCTCTGGCAGTGTGAGTGAACATAACCTCTGGCAGTGTGAGTGAACATTACCTCTGGCAGTGTGAGTGAACATTACCTCTGGCAGTGTAAGTGAACATTACCTCTGGCAGTGTGAGTGAACATGACCTCTGGCAGTTTGAGTGAACATTACCTCTGGCAGTGTGAGTGAACATAACCTCTGGCAGTGTGAGTGAACATTACCTCTGGCAGTATGAGTGAACATTACCTCTGGCAGTGTGAGTGAACATAACCTCTGGCAGTGTGAGTGAACATTACCTCTGGCAGTATGAGTGAACATTACCTCTGGCAGTGTGAGTGAACATTACCTCTGGCAGTGTGAGTGAACATTACCTCTGGCAGTGTGAGTGAACATTACCTCTGGCAGTGTGAGTGAACATTACCTCTGGCAGTGTGAGTGAACATTACCTCTGGCAGTGTGAGTGAACATTACCTCTGGCATTGTGATTGAACATTACCTCTGGCAGTGTGAGTGAACATTACCTCTGGCAGTGTGAGTGAACATTACCTCTGGCAGTGTGAGTGAACATTACCTCTGGCAGTGTGAGTGAACATAACCTCTGGCAGTGTGAGTGAACATTACCTCTGGCAGTGTGAGTGAACATTACCTCTGGCAGTGTAAGTGAACATTACCTCTGGCAGTGTGAGTGAACATTACCTCTGGCAGTGTGAGTGAACATTACCTCTGGCAGTGTGAGTGAACATTACCTCTGGCAGTGTGAGTGAACATTACCTCTGGCAGTGTGAGTGAACATTATCTCTGGCAGTGTGAGTGAACATTACCTCTGGCAGTGTGAGTGAACATTACCTCTGGCAGTGTGAGTGAACATTACCTCTGGCATTGTGATTGAACATTACCTCTGGCAGTGTGAGTGAACATTACCTCTGGCAGTGTGAGTGAACATTACCTCTGGCAGTGTGAGTGAACATTACCTCTGGCAGTGTGAGTGAACATAACCTCTGGCAGTGTGAGTGAACATTACCTCTGGCAGTGTGAGTGAACATTACCTCTGGCAGTGTGAGTGAACATTACCTCTGGCAGTGTGAGTGAACATTACCTCTGGCAGTGTGAGTGAACATTACCTCTGGCAGTGTGAGTGAACATTACCTCTGGCAGTGTGAGTGAACATTACCTCTGGCAGTGTGAGTGAACATTACCTCTGGCAGTGTGAGTGAACATTACCTCTGGCAGTGTGAGTGAACATTACCTCTGGCAGTGTGAGTGAACATTACCTCTGGCAGTGTGAGTGAACATTACCTCTGGCAGTGTGAGTGAACATTACCTCTGGCAGTGTGAGTGAACATTACCTCTGGCAGTGTGAGTGAACATTACCTCTGGCAGTGTGAGTGAACATAACCTCTGGCAGTGTGAGTGAACATTACCTCTGGCAGTGTGAGTGAACATTACCTCTGGCAGTGTGAGTGAACAACCTCTGGCAGTGTGAGTGAACATTACCTCTGGCAGTGTGAGTGAACATAACCTCTGGCAGTGTGAGTGAACATTACCTCTGGCAGTGTGAGTGAACATTACCTCTGGCAGTGTGAGTGAACATTACCTCTGGCAGTGTGAGTGAACATTACCTCTGGCAGTGTAAGTGAACATTACCTCTGGCAGTGTGAGTGAACATTACCTCTGGCAGTTTGAGTGAACATTACCTCTGGCAGTGTGAGTGAACATAACCTCTGGCAGTGTGAGTGAACATTACCTCTGGCAGTATGAGTGAACATTACCTCTGGCAGTGTGAGTGAACATAACCTCTGGCAGTGTGAGTGAACATTACCTCTGGCAGTATGAGTGAACATTACCTCTGGCAGTATGAGTGAACATTACCTCTGGCAGTGTGAGTGAACATTACCTCTGGCAGTGTGACTGAACATTACCTCTGGCAGTGTGAGTGAACATTACCTCTGGCAGTGTGAGTGAACATTACCTCTGGCAGTGTGAGTGAACATAACCTCTGGCAGTGTGAGTGAACATTACCTCTGGCAGTATGAGTGAACATTACCTCTGGCAGTGTGAGTGAACATAACCTCTGGCAGTGTGAGTGAACATTACCTCTGGCAGTATGAGTGAACATTACCTCTGGCAGTATGAGTGAACATTACCTCTGGCAGGGTGAGTGAACATTACCTCTGGCAGTGTGAGTGAACATAACCTCTGGCAGTGTGAGTGAACATTACCTCTGGCAGTGTGAGTGAACATAACCTCTGGCAGTGTGAGTGAACATAACCTCTGGCAGTGTGAGTGAACATTACCTCTGGCAGTATGAGTGAACATTACCTCTGGCAGTATGAGTGAACATTACCTCTGGCAGTGTGAGTGAACATTACCTCTGGCAGTGTGAGTGAACATTACCTCTGGCAGTGTGAGTGAACATTACCTCTGGCAGTGTGAGTGAACATTACCTCTGGCATTGTGATTGAACATTACCTCTGGCAGTGTGAGTGAACATTACCTCTGGCAGTGTGAGTGAACATTACCTCTGGCAGTGTGAGTGAACATAACCTCTGGCAGTGTGAGTGAACATTACCTCTGGCAGTGTGAGTGAACATAACCTCTGGCAGTGTGAGTGAACATTACCTCTGGCAGTATGAGTGAACATTACCTCTGGCAGTATGAGTGAACATTACCTCTGGCAGTGTGAGTGAACATTACCTCTGGCAGTGTGAGTGAACATAACCTCTGGCAGTGTGAGTGAACATTACGTCTGGCAGTGTGAGTGAACATAACCTCTGGCAGTGTGAGTGAACATAACCTCTGGCAGTGTGAGTGAACATTACCTCTGGCAGTATGAGTGAACATTACCTCTGGCAGTATGAGTGAACATTACCTCTGGCAGTGTGAGTGAACATTACCTCTGGCAGTGTGAGTGAACATTACCTCTGGCAGTGTGAGTGAACATAACCTCTGGCAGTGTGAGTGAACATTACCTCTGGCAGTGTGAGTGAACATTACCTCTGGCAGTGTGAGTGAACATTACCTCTGGCAGTGTGAGTGAACATTACCTCTGGCAGTGTGAGTGAACATAACCTCTGGCAGTGTGAGTGAACATTACCTCTGGCAGTATGAGTGAACATAACCTCTGGCAGTGTGAGTGAACATTACCTCTGGCAGTGTGAGTGAACATTACCTCTGGCAGTGTGAGTGAACATTACCTCTGGCAGTGTGAGTGAACATAACCTCTGGCAGTGTGAGTGAACATTACCTCTGGCAGTGTGAGTGAACATTACCTCTGGCAGTGTGAGTGAACATAACCTCTGGCAGTGTGAGTGAACATTACCTCTGGCAGTGTGAGTGAACATTACCTCTGGCAGTGTGAGTGAACAACCTCTGGCAGTGTGAGTGAACATTACCTCTGGCAGTGTGAGTGAACATAACCTCTGGCAGTGTGAGTGAACATTACCTCTGGCAGTGTGAGTGAACATAACCTCTGGCAGTGTGAGTGAACATTACCTCTGGCAGTGTGAGTGAACATTACCTCTGGCAGTGTAAGTGAACATTACCTCTGGCAGTGTGAGTGAACATTACCTCTGGCAGTTTGAGTGAACATTACCTCTGGCAGTGTGAGTGAACATAACCTCTGGCAGTGTGAGTGAACATTACCTCTGGCAGTATGAGTGAACATAACCTCTGGCAGTGTGAGTGAACATTACCTCTGGCAGTGTGAGTGAACATTACCTCTGGCAGTATGAGTGAACATTACCTCTGGCAGTATGAGTGAACATTACCTCTGGCAGTGTGAGTGAACATTACCTCTGGCAGTGTGAGTGAACATTACCTCTGGCAGTGTGAGTGAACATAACCTCTGGCAGTGTGAGTGAACATTACCTCTGGCAGTATGAGTGAACATTACCTCTGGCAGTGTGAGTGAACATAACCTCTGGCAGTGTGAGTGAACATTACCTCTGGCAGTGTGAGTGAACATTACCTCTGGCAGTGTGAGTGAACATTACCTCTGGCAGTGTGAGTGAACATTACCTCTGGCAGTGTGAGTGAACATAACCTCTGGCAGTGTGAGTGAACATTACCTCTGGCAGTGTGAGTGAACATTACCTCTGGCAGTGTGAGTGAACATTACCTCTGGCAGTGTGAGTGAACATTACCTCTGGCAGTGTGAGTGAACATTACCTCTGGCAGTGTGAGTGAACATTACCTCTGGCAGTGTGAGTGAACATTACCTCTGGCAGTGTGAGTGAACATTACCTCTGGCAGTGTGAGTGAACATAACCTCTGGCAGTGTGAGTGAACATTACCTCTGGCAGTGTGAGTGAACATTACCTCTGGCAGTGTGAGTGAACATTACCTCTGGCAGTGAACATTACCTCTGGCAGTGTGAGTGAACATTACCTCTGGCAGTGTGAGTGAACATAACCTCTGGCAGTGTGAGTGAACATTACCTCTGGCAGTATGAGTGAACATAACCTCTGGCAGTGTGAGTGAACATTACCTCTGGCAGTGTGAGTGAACATTACCTCTGGCAGTGTGAGTGAACATTACCTCTGGCAGTGTGAGTGAACATAACCTCTGGCAGTGTGAGTGAACATTACCTCTGGCATTGTGAGTGAACATTACCTCTGGCAGTGTGAGTGAACATTACCTCTGGCAGTGTGAGTGAACATTACCTCTGGCAGTGTGAGTGAACATTACCTCTGGCAGTGTGAGTGAACATTACCTCTGGCAGTGTGAGTGAACATAACCTCTGGCAGTGTGAGTGAACATTACCTCTGGCAGTATAAGTGAACATAACCTCTGGCAGTGTGAGTGAACATTACCTCTGGCAGTGTGAGTGAACATTACCTCTGGCAGTGTGAGTGAACATTACCTCTGGCAGTGTGAGTGAACAAGGGTGAGGTCGCTATGTTTCCAGGAGAGAGAACAAACTTTGGTCTAGTATAAGACACAATGTAAGGTAGAATAAACATCGAAAAACGAAAAACATATGAAGCTGGAAACATAGACGACAGTGGAATACAGTTAACTAGTTTTACACACTGCAGGTGAACTCTGCAACAGATCACAGTTCAACCAGAACTAAGAGAATAGAGATTTGTACACCACGTACTGTTTTACAAGATGGTAAACTACCAGAGGTACCGACACAGCCCAGTAACATTATCAAACATCCCAAATGGTAATTCATCCTTCAGAATTTAAGAAAAGAAAAATTATCTGCAAAATTGGACTCCATACAGAAGTAAATGGTGTTAGTAGCGTTCACGGACACAAAGAATACTTTGGTGCATCTGATGCGGCCACACAACTACAATGTATGTAAATGCGAGAGAGTAAATGATTACTGGACTGCAGAAATCATCACATGATATAAATTTTTTTTATATTATTTAACTTGAGAACAAGAATCTGGTAATTGTTCTTTTAAATAAAGCACAGTCGACAAGGGCAGAGCAGTTCACAAGACAGGAAGACGGCTGCCTTAAAAACCTTAAAAGGCCTACACCAAATATTATTCTCCTTGCAGATTTCAAGCTTCTAAATATTAAATAGAAAATAACACAAAACAGCAACGTAACAAAAAAATCTAGTAGACTGGTAAGTCCAGGTACCACTGTACGTGGAAGCACGTTAAACTTCTAAGCCACATAGAACTTTGTGTTACAAATGCTACGTCTATTAAGTGAAGATATCTCACTTATTGATGCCCCTGCAGCATCCAGCCTTTTTCTGGTATTGTAAGTTTGTCTGAGTGTATTCTAGTCCGGTTATCCCGTAAACTTCGCTTTCTGGCTACACTTCTGGCTTCTCTGCTCTTGTCTGTGCTTCGCTTTCTGCAGTTTCTCTGCGTTCTTAATCTCTTTCCTCTCTTACCTCCTTACATCCCGGGCTGAGCCAAGGGATCCCTGTGCCTTCCTTGTTTCTACATCATCGTGGCATGAAGGTCTTCTATGGCTTCCACAGTTTCCTGGCTAGGTACGGCATCATCTCATACACTGGCATTCCCTCCCATTCTCTATCCCACGGCACTTCATTCTGGAAATCTCTCAGCATCTCAGAGTTCCCTCTTCTAGAATCTGGTTCCTTGCGACTTCCACCAGCTGTACGAAACCTCTCCCTTCAGTTCCACCAGCTGTACGAAACCTCTCCCTTCAGTTCCACCAGCTGTACGAAACCTCTCCCTTCAGTTCCACCAGCTGTACATAACCTCTCCCTTCAGTTCCACCAGCTGTACGAAACCTCTCCCTTCAGTTCCACCTGCTGTACGTAACCTCTCCCTTCAGTTCCACCAGCTGTACATAACCTATCCCTTCAGGTCCACCAGCTGTACGTAACCTCTCCCTTCAGTTCCACCAGCTGTACATAACTTCTCCCTTCAGTTTCACCTGCTCTACGTAACCTCTCCCTTCAGTTCCACCAGCTGTACGTAACCTCTCCCTTCAGTTCCACCAGCAGTACGTAACCTCTCCCTTCAGTTCCACCATCTGTACATAACCTCTCCGTTGAGTTCCACTTGCTGTACGTAACCTCTCCCTTCAGTTCCACCAGCTGTACGAAACCTCTCCCTTCAGTTCCACCAGCTGTACATAACCTCTCCCTTCAGTTCCACCAGCTGTACATAACCTCTCCCTTCAGTTCCACCAGCTGTTCGTAACCTCTCCCTTCAGTTCCACCAGCTGTACGTAACGTCTCCCTTCAGTTCCACCAGCTGTACATAACCTCTCCTTTCAGCTCCACCAGCTGTACATAACCTCTCCCTTCAGTTCCACCAGCTGTACATAACCTCTCAATTCAGTTCCACCAGCTGTACATAACCTCTCCCTTCAGTTCCACCAGCTGTTCGTAACATCTCCCTTCAGTTCCACCAGCTGTACATAACCTCTCCTTTCAGCTCCACCAGCTGTGCATAACCTCTCCCTTCAGTTCCACCAGCTGTACGTAACCTCTCCCTTCAGTTCCACCAGCTGTACATAACCTCTCCCTTCAGTTCCACCAGCTGTACATAACCTCTCCCTTCAGTTCCACCAGGTGTACGTAACCTCTCCTTTCAGTTCCACCAGCTGTACATAACCTCTCCCTTCAGTTCCACCAGCTGTACATAACCTCTCCCTTCAGTTCCACCAGCTGTTCGTAACCTCTCCCTTCAGTTCCACCAGCTGTACATAACCTCTCCTTTCAGCTCCACCAGCTGTGCATAACCTCTCCCTTCAGTTCCACCAGCTGTACGTAACCTCTCCCTTCAGTTCCACCAGCTGTACATAACCTCTCCCTTCAGTTCCACCAGCTGTACATAACCTCTCCCTTCAGTTCCACCAGCTGTTCGTAACCTCTCCCTTCAGTTCCACCAGCTGTACATAACCTCTCCCTTCAGTTCCACCAGCTGTACATAACCTCTCCCTTCAGCTCCACCAGCTGTGCATAACCTCTCCCTTCAGTTCCACCAGCTGTACATAACCTCTCTCTTCAGTTCCACCAGCTGTACATAACCTCTCCCTTCAGTTCCACCAGCTGTACGTAACCTCTCCCTTCAGTTCCACCAGCTGAACATAACCTCTCCTTTCAGTTCTACCAGCTGTACGTAACCTCTCCCTTCAGTTCCACCAGATGTACGTAACCTCTCCCTTCAGTTCCACCAGCTGTACGTAACCTCTCCCTAAAGTTCCACCTGCTGTACGTAACCTCTCCCTTCAGTTCCACCAGCTGTACGTAACCTCTCCCTTCAGTTCCACCAGCTGTACGTAACCTCTCCCTTCAGTACAACCAGCTGTACGTAACCTCTCCCTAAAGTTAAACCTGCTGTACGTAGCCTCTCCCTTCAGTTCCACCAGCTGTACGTAACCTCTCCCTTCAGTTCCACCAGCTGTACATAGCCTTTCACTTAAGTTCCACCAGCTGTACGTAACCTCTCCCTTCAGTTCCACCAGCTGTACATAACCTCTCCCTTCAGTTCCGCCAGCTGTACATAACCTCTCCCTTCAGTTCCACCAGCTGTACATAACCTCTACCTTCAGTTCCACCAGCTGTACGTAACCTCTCCCTTCAGTTCCACCAGCTGTACGTAACCTCTCCCTTCAGTTCCACCAGCTGTACATAACCTCTCCGTTGAGTTCCACTTGCTGTACGTAACCTCTCCCTGCAGTTCCACCAGCTGTACGAAACCTCTCCCTTCAGTTCCACCAGCTGTACATAACCTATCCGTTAAGTTCCACTAGCTGTACGAAACCTCTCCCTTCAGTTCCACCAGTTGTACGTAACCTCTCCCTTCAGTTCCACCAGCTGTACATAACCTCTCCGTTGAGTTCCACCAGCTGTACGAAACCTCTCCCTTCAGTTCCACCAGCTGTACATAACCTCTCCCTTCAGTTCCACCAGTTGTACATAACCTCTCCCTTCAGTTCCACCAGCTGTACATAACCTCTCCCTACAATTCCACCAGCTGTACATAACCTCTCCCTTCAGTTCCACCAGCTGTACATAACCTCTCCCTTCATTTCCACCATCTGTACATAACCTCTCCCTTCAGTTCCACCAGCTGTACGTAACCTCTCCCTTCAGTTCCACCAGCTGTACATAACCTCTCCCTTCAGTTCCACCAGCTGTGCATAACGTCTCCCTTCAGTTCCACCAGCTGTACATAACCTCTCCCTTCAGTTCCACCAGCTGTACATAACCTCTCCCTTCAGTTCCACCAGCTGTACATAACCTCTCCCTTCAGTTCCACCAGCTGTACATAACCTCTCCCTTCAGTTCCACCAGCTGTACATAACCTCTCCCTTCAGTTCCACCAGCTGTACATAACCTCTCCGTTGAGTTCCACCTGCTGTACGAAACCTCTCCCTTCAGTTCCACCAGCTGTACATAACCTCTCCCTTCAGTTCCACCAGCTGTACATAACCTCTCCCTTCAGTTCCACCAGCTGTACATAACCTCTCCCTTCAGTTCCACCAGCTGTACATAACCTCTCCCTTCAGTTCCACCAGCTGTACATAACCTCTCCGTTGAGTTCCACCTGCTGTACGAAACCTCTCCCTTCAGTTCCACCAGCTGTACATAACCTCTCCCTTCAGTTCCACCAGTTGTACATAACCTCTCCCTTCAGTTCCACCAGCTGTACATAACCTCTCCCTACAATTCCACCAGCTGTACATAACCTCTCCCTTCAGTTCCACCAGCTGTACATAACCTCTCCCTTCATTTCCACCATCTGTACATAACCTCTCCCTTCAGTTCCACCAGCTGTACGTAACCTCTCCCTTCAGTTCCACCAGCTGTACATAACCTCTCCCTTCAGTTCCACCAGCTGTGCATAACGTCTCCCTTCAGTTCCACCAGCTGTACATAACCTCTCCCTTCAGTTCCACCAGCTCTACATAACCTCTCCCTTCAGTTCCACCAGCTGTACATAACCTCTCCCTTCAGTTCCACCAGCTGTACATAACCTCACCCTTCAGTTCCACCAGCTGTACATAACCTCTCCCTTCAGTTCCACCACCTGTACATAACCCCTCCCTTCAGTTCCACCAGCTGTACGTAACCTCTCCCTTCAGTTCCACCAGCTGTACATAACCTCTCCCTTCAGTTCCACCTGCTGTACGTAACCTCTCCCTTCAGTTCCACCTGCTGTACGTAACCTCTCCCTTCAGTTCCACCTGCTGCACGTAACCTCTCCCTTCAGTTCCACCAGCTGTACGTAATCTCTCCCTTCAGTTCCACCAGCTGTACGTTTCCTCTCCCTTCAGCTCCACCAGCTGTACATAACCTCTCCCTTCAGTTCCACCTGCTGTACATAACGTCTCCCTTCAGTTCCACCCGCTGTACGTAACCTCTCCCTTCAGTTCCACCAGCTGTACGTATCCTCTCCCTTCAGCTCCACCAGCTGTACGTAACCTCTCCCTTCAGTTCCACCTGCTGTACATAACCTCTCTCTTCAGTTCCACCAGCTGTACATAACCTCTCCCTTCAGTTCCACCCGCTGTACGTAACCTCTCCATTCAGTTCCACCAGCTGTACGTAACCTCTCCCTTCAGTTCCACCCGCTGTAGGTAACCTCTTCCTTCAGTTCCACCAGCTGTACGTAACCTCTCCCTTAAGTTCCACCTGCTGTACGTAACCTCTCCCTTCAGTTCCACCTGCTGTACATAACCTCTCCCTTAAGTTCCACCAGCTGTACGTAACCTCTCCCTTCAGTTCCACCAGCTGTACGTAACCTCTCCCTTCAGTTCCACCAGCTGTACGTAACCTCTCCCTTCAGTTCCACGAGCTGTACGTAACCTCTCCCTTCAGTTCCACCAGCTGTACATAACCTCTCCCTTCAGTTCCACCAGCTGTACGTAATCTCTCTCTTCAGTTCCACCAGCTGTACGTAACCTCTCCCTTCAGTTCCACCAGCTGTACATAACCTCTCCCTTCAGTTCCACCAGCTGTACGTAACTTCTCCCTTCAGTTCCACCAGCTGTACGTAACCTCTCCCTTCAGTTCCACCTGATGTACGTAACCTCTCCCTTCAGTTCCACCAGCTGTACGTATCCTCTCCCTTCAGTTCCACCTGCTGTACATAACCTCTCCCTTCAGTTCCACCAGCTGTACGTAACCTCTCCCTTCAGTTCCACCTGCTGTACATAACCTCTCCCTTCAGTTCCACCAGCTGTACATAACCTCTCCCTTCAGTTCCACCAGCTGTACGTAACCTCTCCCTTCAGTTCCACCTGCTGTACATAACCTCTCCCTTCAGTTCCACCAGCTGTACATAACCTCTCCCTTCAGTTCCACCAGCTGTACGTAACCTCTCCCTTCAGTTCCACCTGCTGCACGTAACCTCTCCCTTCAGTTCCACCAGCTGTACATAACCTATCCCTTCAGTTCCACCTGCTGTACATAACCTCTCCCTTCAGTTCCACCAGCTGTACGTAACCTCTCCCTTCAGTTCCACCAGCTGTACGTAACCTCTCCCTTCAGTTCCACCAGCTGTACATAACCTCTCCCTTCAGTTCCACCTGCTGTACATAACCTCTCCCTTCAGTTCCACCAGCTGTACGTAACCTCTCCCTTCAGTTCCACCAGCTGTACGTAACCTCTCCCTTCAGTTCCACCAGCTGTACATAACCTCTCCCTTCAGTTCCACCTGCTGTACATAACCTCTCCCTTCAGTTCCACCTGCTGTACATAACCTCTCCCTTCAGTTCCACCAGTTGTACATAACCTCTCCCTTCAGTTCCACCTGCTGTACATAACCTCTCCCTTCAGTTCCACCAGCTGTACATAACCTCTCCCTTCAGTTCCACCTGCTGTACATAACCTCTCCCTTCAGTTCCACCAGCTGTACATAACCTCTCCCTTCAGTTCCACCAGCTGTACATAACCTCTCCCTTCAGTTCCACCTGCTGTACATAACCTCTCCCTTCAGTTCCACCAGCTGTACATAACCTCTCCCTTCAGTTCCACCAGCTGTACATAACCTCTCCCTTCAGTTCCACCAGCTGTACATAACCTCTCCCTTCAGTTCCACCTGCTGTACATAACCTCTCCCTTCAGTTCCACCAGCTGTACATAACCTCTCCCTTCAGTTCCACCAGCTGTACATAACCTCTCCCTTCAGTTCCACCAGCTGTACATAACCTCTCCCTTCAGTTCCACCAGCTGTACATAACCTCTCCCATCAGTTCCACCAGCTGTACATAACCTCTCCCTTCAGTTCCACCAGCTGTACATAACCTCTCCCTTCAGTTCCACCAGCTGTACATAACCTCTCCCTTCAGTTCCACCAGCTATACATAACCTCTCCCTTCAGTTCCACCAGTTGTACATAACCTCTCCCATCAGTTCCACCAGCTGTACATAACCTCTCCCTTCAGTTCCACCAGCTGTACATAACCTCTCCCTTCAGTTCCACCAGCTGTACATAACCTCTCCCATCAGTTCCACCAGCTGTACATAACCTCTCCCATCAGTTCCACCAGCTGTACATAACCTCTCCCTTCAGTTCCACCAGCTGGACATAACCTCTCCCATCAGCTCCACCAGCTGTACATAACCTCTCACATCAGTTCCACCAGCTGTACATAACCTCTCCCTTCAGTTCCACCTGCTGTACATAACCTCTCCCTTCAGTTCCACCAGCTGTACATAACCTCTCCCTTCAGTTCCACCAGCTGTACATAACCTCTCCCTTCAGTTCCACCAGCTGTACATAACCTCTCCCTTCAGTTCCACCAGCTGTACATAACCTCTCCCATCAGTTCCACCAGCTGTACATAACCTCTCCCTTCAGTTCCACCAGCTGTACATAACCTCTCCCTTCAGTTCCACCAGCTGTACATAACCTCTCCCTTCAGTTCCACCAGCTATACATAACCTCTCCCTTCAGTTCCACCAGTTGTACATAACCTCTCCCATCAGTTCCACCAGCTGTACATAACCTCTCCCTTCAGTTCCACCAGCTGTACATAACCTCTCCCTTCAGTTCCACCAGCTGTACATAACCTCTCCCATCAGTTCCACCAGCTGTACATAACCTCTCCCATCAGTTCCACCAGCTGTACATAACCTCTCCCTTCAGTTCCACCAGCTGGACATAACCTCTCCCATCAGCTCCACCAGCTGTACATAACCTCTCACATCAGTTCCACCAGCTGTACATAACCTCTCCCTTCAGTTCCACCAGCTGTACATAACCTCTCCCATCAGTTCCACCAGCTGTACATAACCTCTCCCTTCAGTTCCACCAGCTGGACATAACCTCTACCATCAGCTCCACCAGCTGTACATAACCTCTCACATCAGTTCCACCAGCTGTACATAACCTCTCCCTTCAGTTCCACCTGGTGGACAAAGTTTAACACTGTATAATCACTAGTTCCCAGGAGGGGGGAGGGGCTCTCATACTCAGTTACACGTATATCAGATATACGTTAGTAAATACCAGATCCAGGATTGCTGCGCCTCTCTCTCTCTCTCTCTCTCTCTCTCTCTCTCTCTCTCTCTCTCTCTCTCTCTCTCTCTCTCTCTCTATCTATCTCTCTCATGTATTTTTAACATCCTGACTCTTAAAAGTTTTATTTAATTACCTCTTTCATCTTAGCTCTCCTCATTTCACCTCCCCCATGTGGGTTTCCCCTTGTGGGTTCCCAAGGGGGTTCCCCCATGTGGGTCCCCATGTGGGTACTAGTTCTCAAATATTATTTCGTTGTGGTTGAAATCACGCTTGATAAGCTTTGCACTCGTCCTAAGAGCACTTCTAGCTGCTTCTGCCATGAACTCAATCATCGCTTCATCTTCACATTTCTGCTTCGGACTCCTGTTGTTAGGTGAAGGATTGTATATAACTTGAATTACTAGCTTGGATCCCTTAGTTTTAACTCTCTCCACTTCGAATTCAAGCATCTATTGACTCTTTATCTCTCTCACCTTTACAAAACACCGCTAATCTCTGATTAACACCGCCACCTCCCCGTTTCCTCTCGTTCCGTATCACTCGATAACCCGGAAATGTGGCATCTTCAAGCATTTCTATCATTTCTGACAGCTGCTGTGTCTGGAGGATGCAGGGGGATCTAAAAACTTTCTTTTTTTAAGTTCAGTAAGTTCAATAATACAGGAGTTACTGGAGCCTTATTAGTCGCTCTTACAACATGCAAGGTTACGGAGGAAGAGTTCTCTTCCACTTCCACACACATACACACACACACACACACACACACACACACACACACACACTCACACGCACACACACACACACACACACACACACACACACACACACACACACACACACACACACACACACATATATATATATATATATATATATATATATATATATATATATATATATATATATATATATATATATATGTATATATATATATATATATATATATATATATATATATATATATATATATATATATATATATATATATATATATATATATATATATATATATATATATATATACCGACAACGTCACCACCACACACCACCACCACACCCCACCACACAACACCACCACCACCACCACACACCACCACCACCACCACACACCACCACCACCAAACACCACCACCACACACCACCACACACCACCACCACCACACACCACCACCACACACCACCACACACCACCACCACACACCACCACCACCACTCAGCGCCACACACCACCACCACCACCACCACCACCACCACCACCACAACAACCACCATCACCACCACACACCACCACCACACACCACCACCACCACCACACACCACCACCACCACCACCACCACCACCACCACCACCACCACCACCACTACCACCACCACACCACCACCACCACACGCCACCACACACCACCACACACCACCACCACACACCATACCACCACCACACACCACCATCACACACCACCACCACCACCACCACCACCACCACTACCACCACCACACCACCACCACCACACACCACCACACACCACCACACACCACCACCACACACCACCACAACCACCACCATCGCACACCACCACCACACACCACCACCACACACCACCACTGCCACACACCATCTGTGGCATGCAAAGAGTACGTAACCTTTATTCGGCGCATGGACACACCCTCATTTACAGGCTATCTCCCCCAACCAGCGAACCAGGTTGCTAAGAGTTGATGATGGGGCCCCATCGTTCAACTAGTGACCAGGTTCTAGCCAATAAGAAGGTGGGATTGGCAATCGCAGAGGTTATGTGGATACCGCTCTCCTGTCTGCCCTTGTCATTCCCATTCTAGAGCTGGTTGAAGCACGGTCTGCTATCTTGTGGCTTCTATTTCTGCCTTGCTTACCGTGACGTGCACTATACTTATTACTGTACATAGTGTACATATTGCTGTTCTAAATTGGTGAAGGATAATATAAGTCTAAACTTTTTCTACTGTGTTTATTTGCTCCCATTACACCTGGGATAACAGGCCATTTGAAATCCTAGGTTGTAATACCATCACACACCACCACCACCCCACAACACCACCACCATCACCACCACACACTACCACACATCACCACCATCACCACCACCACACACCACTACACACCACCACCACCACCACACACCACCACCACCACCACCACACACCACCACCACCACCACACACCACCACCACCATCACCACACGCCACCACCACTACCACACCCCACCACCACCACCACCACCACCACACACCACCACCACCACACACCACAACCACCACACACCACCACACACCACCACCACCACCACACACCACCACACACCACCACCACCACCACCACCACACATTACCACACACCACCAAAACCACACACCACCACCACCACCACACATTACCACACACCAACAAAACCACACACCACCACCACACACCACCACCACACACCATCGCATCCACCACTACCACCACCACACACCACCACACACCACCACCACCACCACCACCACCACCACCACCACCACCACCACCACCACACACCACCACCACCACCACCACGACCACCACCACCACCACCACCACCACCACCACCCACACCACCACACTCCACCATCCACCACCACCACCACCACCACCACCACCACCACCTCCACCACCACACACACCACCACCACCACCACCACCACCACCACCACTACCACCACCACTACAACCACCGTCACTACCACCACCACACACCACAACACACCACCACCACCAACACCACACACCACCACACACCACCACCACCACCACCACCACACACCACAACACACCACCACCACCACCACCACCACCACCACCACCACCACCACCTCCACCACCACACACACCACCACCACCACCACCACCACCACCATCACCACCACCACCACCACCACCACCACCACACACCACCACCACACACCACAACACACCACCACCACCAACACCACACACCACCACACACCACCACCACCACCACCACCACACACCACAACACACCACCACCACCACCACCATCACCACCACCACCACCACCACCACCACACACCACCACCACACATCACCACACACCACCACCATCACCACCACCACCATCACCACCACCACACACACACCACCACCACACACCACCACCACCACACACCACAACACACCACCACCACCACCACCACCACCACCACCACCACCACCACCACCACCACACCACCACCACCACCACCACCACCACCACCACCACCACCACCAGCACCACCAGCACCACACACCACCACCACCACCACCACCCCCACCACCACCACCACCACACCACCACCACCACCACCACCACCACCCCCACCACCACCACCACCACAAACCACCACCACCACCACCACCACCACCACCACACACCACCACCACCACCACCACCAACACCACCACCACCACCAACACCACCACCACCATCACCACCACCACCACACACCACCACTAATAAGATTAGCCAGGCAGGCAGAATGTCTTGCTGTTAATTACCTGGAGGAGCTAATATCCTGGTTAATATCTCTGCTAATTAATATGATCTTCTCATTACCCTCGTCTTTGATAACCCAAGAAAATTATGACAAGGATGAACCTCACCCGTCTGGGATTATCTTATCACCCAGCTGTGTGTCACCCAGCTGTGTGTCACCCAGCTGTGTGTCACCCAGCTGTGTGTCACCCAGCTGTGTGTCACCCAGCTGTGTGTCACCCAGCTGTGTGTCACCCACCTGTGTGTCACCCACCTGTGTGTCACCCACCTGTGTGTCACCCACCTGTGTGTCACCCAGCTGTGTGTCACCCAGCTGTGTGTCACCCAGCTGTGTGTCACCCAGCTGTGTGTCACCCAGCTGTGTGTCACCCAGCTGTGTGTCACCCAGCTGTGTGTCACCCAGCTGTGTGTCACCCAGCTGTGTGTCACCCAGCTGTGTGTCACCCAGCTGTGTGTCACCCAGCTGTGTGTTACCCAGCTGTGTGTCACACAGCTGTGTGTCACCCAGCTGTGTGTCACCCAGCTGTGTGTCACCCAGCTGTGTGTCACCCAGCTGTGTGTCACCCAGCTGTGTGTTACCCAGCTGTGTGTTACCCAGCTGTGTGTCACACAGCTGTGTGTCATCCAGCTGTGTGTCACGCAGCTGTGTGTCACGCAGCTGTGTGTCACCCACCTGTGTGTCACCCACCTGTGTGTCACCCACCTCTATGTCACCCACCTGTGTGTCACCCACCTGAATGTCACCCACCTGTATTTGAGCCACCGTATGTCACCCATCTGTGTGTCACCCACCTGTACGTCACCCACCTGTGTGTCACCCACCTGTATGCCACTCACCTGTGTGTCATCCACCTCTATGTCACCCGCCTGTGTGTCACCCACATGTGTGTCGTCCACCTCTATGTCACCCACCTGTGTGTCACCCACCTATGTGTCACCCTCCTGTACGTCACCCGCCTGTGTGTCACCCACCTCTGTCACCCACCTGTGTGTCACCCACCTGTACGTCTCCTGCCTGTGTCACCCACCTATGTGTCACCCACCTGTATATCACCCATCTTTGTGTCACTCACCTGCATCTTACCCACCTATGTGTCACCCACCGGTATGTCACTTATCTGTGTGTCACCCACCTGTATGGCACCCATCTGTGTGTCACCCACCTGTATATAACCCATATGTGTGTCATCCACCTGTATGCCACCCATCTGTGTCACCCACCTGTATATCACCCATCTGTGTGTCACCCACCTATACGTCACCCATCTGTATGTCACCCACCTGTATGTCAGCCATCTGTATGTCACCCATCTTTGTTTCACCCACCTGTATATCACCCATCTGTGTGTCACCCAACCGTATGTTACCCATTGTGTGTCACCCACCTGTAATCACCCATTTGTGTGTCATCCACCTGTACATCACCCATCTGTATGTCACCTATCTGTGTGTCACCCACCTGTATGTCACCCATTTGTGTGTCACCAACTTGTATGTTACCCATCTGTGTGTCACCCATCTGTGTGTCACCCACCTGTATGTCACCCATTTGTGTGTCACCAACTTGTATGTTACCCATCTGTGTGTCACCCATCTGTGTGTCACCCATCTGTGTGTCACTCACTTGTATGTCACCCACCTGTATGTCACCCACCTGTATGTCACCCACCTGTATGTCACCCACCTGTATGTCACCCATCTGTGTCACCCACCTGTATATCACCCATATGTGTATCATCCACCTGTATGCCACCCATCTGTGTCACCCACCTGTATATCACCCATCTGTGTGTCACCCACCTATACGTCACCCATCTGTATGTAACCCACCTGTATGCCAGCCATCTGTATGTCACCCATCTTTGTGTCACCCACCTGTATATCACCCATCTGTGTGTCACCCAACCGTATGTTACCCATTGTGTGTCACCCACCTGTAATCACCCATTTGTGTGTCACCCACCTGTACATCACCCATCTGTGTGTCACCCATCTGTGTGTCACTCACTTGTATGTCACCCACCTGTATGTCACCCACCTGTATGTCACCCACCTGTATGTCACCCACCTGTATGTCACCCATCTGTATGTCACCCACCTGTATGTCACCAACCTGTATGTCACCCACCTGTATGTCACCAACCTGTATGTCACCCACCTGTATGTCACCAACCTGTATGTCACCAACCTGTATGTCACCAACCTGTATGTCACCCACCTGTATGTCACCAACCTGTATGCCACCCACCTGTATGTCACCAACCTGTATGTCACCCACCTGTATGTCACCAACCTGTATGTCACCCACCTGTATGTCACCAACCTGTATGTCACCCACCTGTATGTCACCAACCTGTATGTCACCAACCTGTATGTCACCAACCTGTATGTCACCCACCTGTATGTCACCAACCTGTATGCCACCCACCTGTATGTCACCAACCTGTATGTCACCCACCTGTATGTCACCAACCTGTATGTCACCCACCTGTATGTCACCCACCTGTATGTCACCAACCTGTATGTCACCCACCTGTATGTCACCCACCTGTATGTCACCCACCTGTATGTCACCAACCTGTATGTCACCCACCTGTATGTCACCAACCTGTATGTCACCCACCTGTATGTCACCAACCTGTATGTCACCAACCTGTATGCCACCCACCTGTATGTCACCCACCTGTATGTCACCCACCTGTATGTCACCCACCTGTATGTCACCCACCTGTATGTCACCAACCTGTATGTCACCAACCTGTATGTCACCCACCTATATGTCACCCACCTGTATGTCACCCACCTGTATGTCACCAACCTGTATGTCACCCACCTGTATGTCACCCACCTGTATGTCACCCACCTGTATGTCACCCACCTGTATGTCACCCACCTGTATGTCACCCACCTGTATGTCACCAACCTGTATGTCACCAACCTGTATGTCACCCACCTGTATGTCACCCACCTGTATGTCACCAACCTGTATGTCACCCACCTGTATGTCACCCACCTGTATGTCACCCACCTGTATGTCACCAACCTGTATGTCACCCACCTGTATGTCACCAACCTGTATGTCACCCACCTGTATGTCACCAACCTGTATGTCACCAACCTGTATGCCACCCACCTGTATGTCACCCACCTGTATGTCACCCACCTGTATGTCACCCACCTGTATGTCACCCACCTGTATGTCACCAACCTGTATGTCACCAACCTGTATGTCACCCACCTGTATGTCACCCACCTGTATGTCACCCACCTGTATGTCACCCACCTGTATGTCACCCACCTGTATGTCACCCACCTGTATGTCAGCAACCTGTATGTCACCAACCTGTATGTCACCCACCTGTATGTCACCCACCTGTATGTCACCCACCTGTATGTCACCCACCTGTATGTCACCCACCTGTATGTCAGCAACCTGTATGTCACCCACCTGTATGTCACCAACCTGTATGTCACCCACCTGTATGTCACCCACCTGTATGTCACCAACCTGTATGTCACCCACCTGTATGTCACCCACCTGTATGTCACCAACCTGTATGTCACCAACCTGTATGTCACCAACCTGTATGTCACCCACCTGTATGTCACCCACCTGTATGTCACCAACCTGTATGTCACCCACCTGTATGTCACCCACCTGTATGTCACCAACCTGTATGTCACCAACCTGTATGTCACCCACTTCTACACAACCTATTGCGACCCCTGAATGGGTCACAATATATATAATGTATATTACCTTTTCACATAATTTTATATTGCTTATATTTGCGATAATAGCTAAATAGTAAATATATTGCTTTATATTATTATTTGACTTAGTTATATTGTTAGGTAGGATGTAACATTTATATATTGTTATTATGTGCTCATAGTTCAAGTCTTGATTGTCTAACTACTGTAATTATCGCTCGTGGCTCGTTAGTCTGCCGGCTTCTCGGTGTTGCTGGGCAGCAACTGTCCACGGAGCTATCAGGTGATCGAGGGGGGTGTTCACACCTCGCCTGGAGTAGTCAGTCTGGGCTAGACTCTCTTGGTGGTTGGACGTATTCCTGATAAGGCGTGCCTAACTCTCCCTTATTGGCCCTTGTTGGAAGATCGTCTCTGTCGCTTTCTTGTTGTTGGTTCTGTGGGACTCTGTTCACATTATTTTTATAATAAAAAAGAAGCGCTAAGCCACAAGGGCTATACAGCGCTCTGTTCACAGAACATTGTCTAGACTTAGTGATTTTAGACGTTGTACTGAGGTTGTGTGTCACATAGACACTCTGAGTAACTCAGGTCCTGAGCTGTAGCTTCTGACCTAACTTGTACTGGTATCTGTGTACTGTCACAGTCGGAGATTTTCTTATGCTGAACTTAGATTCAGTAGTATGGGAGTTTTGTGACTTTTGTGGAGGATCTGCAGATGGTCCCTACTTAGTGTCGTTAAAAATTGACCACTGTCTGGAAAATCCGCCAGCTCCTGCACCCAACATCTTGCTCCTGGGGGATTTCAACTTAAGGCACCTAAAATGGAGGAATATAGCAAATAATATTGTTGCAGTAATAACACCAGGAGGCAGCTCTGATGAAAACTCACACTCACACGAGCTTTTAAATCTCTGCACATAATTCAATTTAAACCAGCAAATAACAGAGCCTACTAGACTGGAGAATACACTAGACCTCATCTTCACTAACAATGATGATCTGATACGAAATGTCACCATATCAAAAACAATATACTCAGATCACAACATTATTGAGGTTCAGACATGTATGCGCGGAGCCCCAGACCGACATAATGAGATTAGTCACGAGGGAGCATTCACCAAATTCAACTTCAATAACAAAAACATAAAGTGGGACCAAGTAAACCAAATCCTAACTGATATAAGCTGGGAAGATATACTAAGCAACACAGACCCCAACTTATGCCTAGAACAGATTAACTCGGTGGCGCTCGATGTATGCACAAGGCTTATTCCTCTAAGAAAAAGGAGGAGTAGATGTAAAATAGAAAGAGACAGGCGCTCCCTTTACAGGCGACGGAAAAGAATAACAGAGCGGCTAAAAGAGGTCAATATATCTGAAAGGCGTATGGAGACACTGGTCAGAGAAATAGCAAGCATCGAACTTAAGCTAAAGGAATCTTATAGGAGTCAGGAATCGCGGGAAGAACTAAAAGCCATAAATGAAATCGAAAGAAACCCAAAGTATTTCTTCTCCTATGCCAAATCAAAGTCGAGAACAACGTCCAGTATTGGGCCCCTACTTAAACAAGATGGGTCCTACACAGATGACAGCAAGGAAATGAGTGAGCTACTCAAGTCCCAATATGACTCAGTTTTTAGCAATCCGCTAACCAGACTGAGAGTCGAAGATCAAAATGAATTTTTTATGAGAGAGCCACAGAATTTGGTTAACACAAGCCTATCCGATGTTATCCTGACGCCAAATGACTTCGAACAGGCGATAAATGACATGCCCATGCACTCTGCCCCAGGGCCAGACTCATGGAACTCTGTGTTCATCAAGAACTGCAAGAAGCCCCTATCACGAGCCTTTACCATCCTATGGAGAGGGAGCATGGACACGGGGGTCGTCCCACAGTTACTAAAAACAACAGACATAGCCCCACTCCACACAGGGGGCAGTAAAGCAACAGCAAAGAACTACAGACCGATAGCACTAACATCCCATATCATAAAAATCTTTGAAAGGGTCCTAAGAAGCAAGATCACCACCCATCTAGAAACCCATCAATTACACAACCCAGGGCAACATGGGTTTAGAACAGGTCGCTCCTGTCTGTCTCAACTATTGGATCACTACGACAAGGTCCTAGATGCACTAGAAGACAAAAAGAATGCAGATGTAATATATACAGACTTTGCAAAAGCCTTCGACAAGTGTGACCATGGCGTAATAGCGCACAAAATGCGTGCTAAAGGAATAACAGGAAAAGTCGGTAGATGGATCTATAATTTCCTCACTAACAGAACACAGAGAGTAGTCGTCAACAGAGTAAAGTCCGAGGCAGCTACGGTGAAAAGCTCTGTTCCACAAGGCACAGTACTTGCTCCCATCTTGTTCCTCATCCTCATATCTGACATAGACAAGGATGTCAGCCACAGCACCGTGTCTTCCTTTGCAGATGACACCCGAATCTGCATGACAGTGTCTTCCATTGCAGACACTGCAAGGCTCCAGGCGGACATCAACCAAATCTTTCAGTGGGCTGCAGAAAACGATGAGAAATTCCAATTACTCAGATATGGCAAACACGAGGAAATTAAATCTTCATCAGAGTACAAAACAAATTCTGGCCACAAAATAGAGCGAAACACCAACGTCAAAGAACTGGGAGTGATCATGTCGGAGGATCTCACCTTCAAGGACCATAACATTGTATCAATCGCATCTGCTAGAAAAATGACAGGATGGATAATGAGAACCTTCAAAACTAGGGATGCCAAGCCCATGATCACTTATTCTATCTATTCACTTATTCTATCTATTCTGGAATATTGCTGCACACTAACAGCACCTTTCAAGGCAGGTGAAATTGCTGACCTAGAAAATGTACAGAGAACCTTCACGGCGCGCATAACGGAGATAAAACACCTCAATTACTGGGAGCGCTTGAGGTTCCTGAACCTGTATTCCCTGGAACGCAGGCGGGAGAGATACATGATTATATACACCTGGAAAATCCTAGAGGGACTAGTACCGAACTTGCACACGAAAATCACTCACTACGAAAGCAAAAGACTTGACAGACGATGCAACATCCCCCCAATGAAAAGCAGGGGTGTCACTAGCACGTTAAGAGACCATACAGTAAGTGTCAGGGGCCCGAGACTGTTCAACTGCCTCCCAGCACACATAAGGGGGATTACCAACAGACCCCTGGCAGTCTTCAAGCTGGCACTGGACAAGCACCTAAAGTCAGTTCCTGACCAGCCGGGCTGTGGCTCGTACGTTGGTTTGCGTGCAGCCAACAGTAACAGCCTGGTTGATCAGGCTCTGATCCACCAGGAGGTCTGGTCACAGACCGGGCCGCAGGGGCGTTGACCCCCGGAACTCTCTCCAGGTAAACTCCAGGTATATTATTTCCTTGTTCCTGATTCTGTGTCGCAGTTGCTTGTTATATTGCTATTGGGCTTAGCAATCGTTTTATTGTTCAAGCAAGCTGTTCTGGTTGCCAGTTGGTCAAGAAGTTAGTTTATTTGAGGACTTTGTCAGTCACTTGTTTAAGTCTAGTCGAGTCGTGAGACATAGCGAACTACTTAGAGGACTTACACACACACACATAAACTTACTTGTATATTATATTATTAAATGTTAATGTACCAGACGGTACTAAGACTTATAAATGTGATATGTGCCTTCAGCACAATACTACTGTACACGAGAGAAGTGTAGCAACTTGTATCCTATATTATATTCAATTGATTAATTTAATTTAATTTGATCTTATACCTCTAGACGTTATTAATAATTTTTTATCTTTTAATTTCTCTAGTTAGTAGCCTACCAGTTGTAATCTTGAAGCACTAATGAATCATATTGAATTCTAATGGATAATTGGACAAGGATACTGACTACTTGTTACGAAAACCCAGTAACAGGCTGGATGCTAGAAGGGCAGTCCTTTCTAGTATTACCTGGAGATCTCTAAGCTTTTAGAATCACGTTTATTTTACACAACCCACTCCTACACCACTCACTCCTACACCACTCACTCCTACACCACTCACTCCTACACCACTCACTCCTACACCACTCACTCCTACACCACTCACTCCTACACCACTCACTCCTACACCACTCACTCCTACACCACTCACTCCTACACCACTCACTCCTACACCACTCACTCCTACACCACTCACTCCTACACCACTCACTCCTACACCACTCACTCCTACACCACTCACTCCTACACCACTCACTCCTACACCACTCACTCCTACACCACTCACTCCTACACCACTCACTCCTACACCACTCACTCCTACACCACTCACTACTACACAACACACTCCTACACCACTCACACTCACTCACTCCTACACCACTCACTCCTACACTCCTCCCCCACTCACTCCTACACCACTCACTCCTACACCACTCACTCCTACACCACTCACTCCTACACCACTCACTCCTACACCACTCACTCCTACACCACTCACTCCTACACCACTCACTCCTACACCACTCACTCCTACACCACTCACTCCTACACCACTCACTCCTACACCACTCACTCCTACACCACTCACTCCTACACCACTCACTCCTACACCACTCACTCCTACACCACTCACTCCTACACCACTCACTCCTACACCACTCACTCTACACCACTCACTTCTACACCACTCACTCCTACACCACTCACTCACTACACCACTCACTCCTACACCACTCACTCCTACACCACTCACTCTACACCACTCACTCCTACACCACTCACTCCTACACCACTCACTCCTACACCACTCACTTACTACACCACTCACTCCTACACCACTCACTCCTACACCACTCACTTCTACACCACTCACTCTACACCACTCACTCACACCACTCACTACACCACTCACTCCTACTTCTACACCACTCACTCCTACACCACTCACTCCTACACCACTCACTCCTACACCACTCACTCCTACACCACTCACTCCTACACCACTCACTCCTACACCACTCACTCCTACACCACTCACTCCTACACCACTCACTCCTACACCACTCACTCCTACACCACTCACTCCTACACCACTCACTCCTACACCACTCACTCCTACACCACTCACTCCTACACCACTCACTCCTACACCACTCACTCCTACACCACTCACTCCTACACCACTCACTCCTACACCACTCACTCCTACACCACTCACTCCTACACCACTCACTCCTACACCACTCACTCCTACACCACTCACTCCTACACCACTCACTCCTACACCACTCACTCCTACACCACTCACTCCTACACCACTCACTCCTACACCACTCACTCCTACACCACTCACTCCTACACCACTCACTCCTACACCACTCACTCCTACACCACTCACTCCTACACCACTCACTCCTACACCACTCACTCCTACACCACTCACTCCTACACCACTCACTCCTACACCACTCACTCCTACACCACTCACTCCTACACCACTCACTCCTACACCACTCACTCCTACACCACTCACTCCTACACCACTCACTTCTACACCACTCACTCCTACACCACTCACTCCTACACCACTCACTCCTACACCACTCACTCCTACACCACTCACTCCTACACCACTCACTCCTACACCACTCACTCCTACACCACTCACTCCTACACCACTCACTCCTACACCACTCACTTCTACACCACTCACTCCTACACCACTCACTCCTACACCACTCACTCCTACACCACTCACTCCTACACCACTCACTCCTACACCACTCACTTCTACACCACTCACTCACACCACTCACTCCTACACCACTCACTTACACCACTCACTCTACACCACTCACCACTCACTCTACACCACTCACTCCTACACCACTCACACCACTCACTCCTACACCACTCACTCCTACACCACTCACTTCTACACCACTCACTTCTACACCACTCACTTCTACACCACTCACTCCTACACCACTCACTTCTACACCACTCACTTCTACACCACTCACTCCTACACCACTCACTTCTACACCACTCACTCCTACACCACTCACTTCTACACCACTCACTTCTACACCACTCACTTCTACACCACTCACTCCTACACCACTCACTTCTACACCACTCACGTCTACACCACTCACACACACTCATCTTCAACACCACTCACTTCTACACCACTCACTCCTACACCACTCACTTCTACACCACTCACTTCTACACCACTCACTTCTACACCACTCACTTCTACACCACTCACTTCTACACCACTCACTTCTACACCACTCACTCCTACACCACTCACTTCTACACCACTCACTTCTACACCACTCACTCCTACACCACTCACTTCTACACCACTCACTTCTACACCACTC
Source organism: Cherax quadricarinatus (assembly GCF_038502225.1). Taxonomy (NCBI): domain Eukaryota; kingdom Metazoa; phylum Arthropoda; class Malacostraca; order Decapoda; family Parastacidae; genus Cherax; species Cherax quadricarinatus. The sequence goes on from NC_091317.1 coordinate 21,058,012, forward strand.
ACTTCTACACCACTCACTTCTACACCACTCACTTCTACACCACTCACTTCTACACCACTCACTTCTACACCACTCACTTCTACACCACTCACTTCTACACCACTCACTTCTACACCACTCACTTCTACACCACTCACTTCTACACCACTCACTTCTACACCACTCACTCCTACACCACTCACTTCTACACCATTCACTTCTACACCACTCACTTCTACACCACTCACTTCTACACCACTCACTTCTACACCACTCACTTCTACACCACTCACTTCTACACCACTCACTTCTACACCACTCACTTCTACACCACTCACTTCTCCACCACTCACTCCTACACCACTCACTTCTACACCACTCACTTCTACACCACTCACTTCTACACCACTCACTTCTACACCACTCACTCCTACACCACTAACTTCTACACCACTCACTTCTACATCACTCACTTCTACTCCACTCACTTCTACACCACTCACTTCTACACCACTCACTTCTACACCACTCACTCCTACACCACTCACTTCTACACCACTCACTTCTACACCACTCACTCCTACACCACTCACTTCTACACCACTCACTTCTACACCACTCACTTCTACACCACTCACTTCTACACCACCCACTCCTACACCACCCACTCCTACACCACCCACTCCTACACCACCCACTCCTACACCACCCACTCCTACACCACCCACTCCTACACCACCCACTCCTACACCACCCACTCCTACACCACCCACTCCTACACCACCCACTCCTACACCACCCACTCCTACACCACCCACTCCTACACCACCCACTTCTACACCACCCACAGCGGGGTGAGAGTGTTATCTCCACCAGTCTTTGTGATGGATAACTCACACGGGTTTAGCGCTTCATCAAACACAAACCAGGCAGCCTCTTCCTTGCTGCAACATTTAAAAGCCATGTTTCACACCCATACAAGAGTCTTGGTACCAGTGTGGTGCAGTCCCCAGTTTTGCCTCCATGGATAGTGTATTATACTCTCACTTATATTCTATATACAATATTTAAATATTAAGATATTTATACGTGAAATATAGAAATAGGGAAGAAGATGAAGAAGTAATCATTTGTGAACCAAAGATTTCATTCGGTCAATTGATTTCATATAATTAATGTTTGAATACTGTACAAACATGTTGCAGACTCGAGTCATTCTGGGAAAGATGATCTTAGATGAAGTAATGTTCTAGAAACAGGTACAGCCAGAGTGTGTGTGTGGAATTCACTGCCCGTCTTGTGGAACAAACCACGAAGTGAAGACGGTTCCCCCCTCCCTGACAAGCGTTGTTTTTTCGTAGTATATTTCTCCGGTGTTGAAGGTTCTACTGAAAAGACAACCAACTAAACTGGGTCCAGGTAAGAGAGAAGCTGTCTTGTTCTGTTTTCTATTCTGTACAAAAGGTACAGATAAGACAGGGGACTGGTACACCAAGAAAGTGGTGCATACTCAAGGTGTGAGTGCACCTGTGCCTCGAATAAATAAGTTTATTCCGGTATACACAAATACAGTTACATATACATATCACCATATGTGGCATGCAAAGAGTACGTAACCTTTATTCGGCGCATGTACACACCCTCATTTACAGGCTATCTCCCCCAACCAGCGAACCAGGTTGCTAAGAGTTGATGATGGGGCCCCGTCGTTCAACTAGTGACCAGGTTCTAGCCAATAAGAAGATGGTTTTGGCAATCGCAGAGGTTATGTGGGTACCGCTCTCCTGTCTGCCCTTGTCATTCCCATTCTAGAGCTGGTTGAAGCACGGTCTGCTATCTTGTGGCTTCTATTTCTGCTTTGCTTTCCGTGGAGTGCACTATACTTATCACTGTACAAAGTGTACATTTTGCTGTTATAAATTGGTGAAGGATAATATAAGTCTAAACTTTTTCTACTGTGTTTATTTGCTCCCATTACACCCGGGGTAACAGGCCATTTGGAATCCTGGGTTGTAATAGTAGAGAACCTGGGATAACCTAAAGAAGGTCAGAGTTTTGCAGTCTATATTGTGGGGTAGATATGAGATACATTTTACTACTGCTAGATCTTGGCTGCCTTGCTTGGAAGATTTACAACGTGGTTCTTCATAGTCAGTTTGGAGTCAAATTTCACCCCAAGGATATTAACCTCATCTCTGGGTTCGAGCACTCTACCATTCTAATCACTGTTTTAACATCACCATCATGGTGCCTAAAGGCCATCATGATTTGTGTTTTCTCAAAAGCAAATGTTACCTGTCATCGTGTTCACCAGGCTGATACAGCTGTAATCTGGTGACTGATGTAGCTGAGAATAACTGGCATCTCTCTGGCATATGTAAATATTAGAGAACAGCCATTTGTATCTCCCTCTCTCTCTTTCTCTGTCTATCTACCTCTCTCAATCTCCCTTTATATTTGTATATATCTGTGTACCAATCTCTCTCTCCTCTCCCCTGTTCCTTCCCACACACTGCCCTTCCTTCCCTGCCAGGCGTGTGCTGAATCTGCCGGGGATGGCAGTCGTCAGTGTCGCCCACCAATTAAACTCTTCCACTCGGACGCACTCCACCACTGGCAGGCAGAGAACGCAGGGAGGAAGGGAAGAGATGGAAATAAGAGAGAGGGAGAGAGGGGGAGGAGGAAGGTAAGAGATGGAAATAAGGGAGAGAGAAAAAAATGAGGGAGGAGAAAGAGATGGAGAGAGAGAGGAAAAGGATATGAGAGAACGAGTGAGGGAGAAACCAAAGGGAGGGGGAGATGAGGGGAGGAAAGGGAAAGAGAAGAGGGAAGGAATGAAGTAATCTATGTTTATTCAGTATTTTCTATCCTCTCTCTCATCTCAGGGTCTACATCTGTTGTGGATAACTAATGTAACACTGTAACTACTGTAACACTGTAACTACTGTAACACTGTAACTACTGTAACACTGTAACTACTGTAACACTGTAACTACTGTAACACTGTAACTACTGTAACACTGTAACTACTGTAACACTGTAACTACTGTAACACTGTAACTACTGTAACACTGTAACTACTGTAACACTGTAACTACTGTAACACTGTAACTACTGTAACACTGTAACTACTGTAACAATATTCGCAACGTAGACTAGACCTCAACACTTCTCCTGAGGTAGATGCGCATCTACTGAGGAAGATATATGTCTACTGAGATGCATATCTATTAAGGCAGAAATATACCTATCAAGGTAGATGCATATCTGCTAAGATGCATATATATCTATTGAGAGCTATATTTTTTGAGAGGTATATCTAGTGAGAGGTATATCTAGTGAGAGGTATATCTAGTGAGAGGTATATCTAATGAGAGGTATATCTAGTGAGAGGTATATCTAGTGAGAGGTATATCTAGTGAGAGGTATATCTACTGAAAGGTATATCTAGTGAGAGTTATATCTGGTGAGAGGTATATCTACTGAGAGGTATATCTAGTGAGAGATATATCTAGTGAGAGGTATATCTACTGAGAGGTATATCTAGTGAGAGTTATATCTAGTGAGAGGTATATCTACTGAGAGGTATATCTAGTGAGAGTTATATCTAGTGAGAGGTATATCTACTGAGAGGTATATCTACTGAGAGGTATGTCTAGTGAGAGGTATATCTAATGAGAGGTATATCTACTGAGAGGTATATCTAGTGAGAGGTATATCTAGTGAGAGGTATATCTACTGAAAGGTATATCTAGTGAGAGTTATATCTAGTGAGAGGTATGTCTAATGAGAGGTATATCTACTGAGAGGTATATCTACTGAGAGGTATATCTACTGAGAGGTATATCTACTGAGAGGTATATCTACTGAGAGGTATATCTAGTGAGAATTATATCTAGTGAGAGGTATATCTAGTGAGAGGTATATCTACTGAGAGGTATATCTAGTGAGAGTTATATCTAGTGAGAGGTATATCTAGTGAGAGGTATATCTACTGAGAGGTATATCTAGTGAGAGGTATATCTACTGAGAGGTATGTCTAGTGAGAGGTATATCTACTGAGAGGTATATCTACTGAGAGGTATATCTACTGAGAGGTATATCTACTGAGAGGTATATCTACTGAGAGGTATATCTAGTGAGAGTTATATCTAGTGAGAGGTATATCTACTGAGAGGTATATCTACTGAGAGGTATATCTAGTGAGAGTTATATCTAGTGAGAGGTATATCTACTGAGAGGTATATCTACTGAGAGGTATATCTACTGAGAGGTATATCTAGTGAGAGTTATATCTAGTGAGAGGTATATCTAGTGAGAGTTATATCTAGTGAGAGGTATATCTACTGAGAGGTATATCTACTGAGAGGTATATCTAGTGAGAGTTATATCTAGTGAGAGGTATATCTAGTGAGAGGTATATCTAGTGAGAGGTATATCTAGTGAGAGGTATATCTAGTGAGAGGTGTATCTACTGAGGTAGATATATCTACTCTTCTACTCATCCACAGTATCGTTCCTCCACTCCCCTCCCCCCTTCATGCCTAGGGATGGGGAGAGGCTCTTGATCCCAGGAAGTGGCTCTGCTCTCCCCATCCTCGGATCGAAGCTCACAGCTTTCCATTCCCCCCAGGCGCTGTATGACATCCCTCCCTACGGGTTTAGCGCTCCATTCATGAACGTATTAATAGTCTTCTTTGGTATATTCGTCTGGTATATTCGTCGCGTATATACCTCAGGTATAACACATTGGTATTATATTTTCCTGCGATAATTTAATGCTTCAGTCGATCAGCTTCAAACTTTCCACTGGAGTACTTTAATTATTATTATTGTTATTATCATTATTATAATTAAAAGAGGAGCACTAAACCTGTATGGGTCATAAAACACATGGGCAATGGGAAATAATCAGGTTTGATCCAAGGAAGAAGAGGGGTCGCTCCAGTTCTTTGAATCAAGAGCCCATCAGCAGCAATATTGATTGATTTTACCACCGAAGTGGCTAGTTTATTGTACACACAATATCCATCCTGTGGATGGCAGCACAAGAACATATAAATACAAAAAAGGTCTAGGAACTAGGCCTAAAAAGTGTTAACAGGAATACATCTGGGTTTATATCTACAGTTTACTTATCTGTTTCAAACAAATTTGGGAAATTTGCTTAATATGTCTGGTATCTTATTTTCATTAATATCTTGACATATCACACAGGTTATTATAGTCTGTATATTCCTCAGTAAGTGTATAATTAAGCATATAGTGTTGAAGATAGTGATTATAGTGACAGCTAAATATTTTAGTCTGATCATCATCTGTGTGTCTGCCAAACTGTCAGAAGTACGTGTAACCAAGCCTAAGTCTGGCTACTACAACATCAGTCAGTACTTGTAACCAAGCCTAAGTCTGGCTACTACAACATCAGTCAGTACTTGTAACCAAGCCTAAGTCTGGCTACTACAACATCAGTCAGTACTTGTAACCAAGCCTAAGTCTGGCCACTACAACATCAGTCAGTACTTGTAACCAAGCCTAAGTCTGGCCACTACAACATCAGTCAGTACTTGTAACCAAGCCTAAGTCTGGCTACTACAACATCAGTCAGTACTTGTAACCAAGCCTAAGTCTGGCTACTACAACATCAGTCAGTACTTGTAACCAAGCCTAAGTCTGGCTACTACAACATCAGTCAGTACTTGTAACCAAGCCTAAGTCTGGCTACTACAACATCAGTCAGTACTTGTAACCAAGCCTAAGTCTGGCTACTACAACATCAGTCAGTACTTGTAACCAAGCCTAAGCCTGGCTACTACAACATCAGTCAGTACTTGTAACTAAGCCTAAGTCTGGCTACTACAACATCAGTCAGTACTTGTAACCAAGCCTAAGTCTGGCTACTACAACATCAGTCAGTACTTGTAACCAAGCCTAAGTCTGGCTACTACAACATCAGTCAGTACTTGTAACCAAGCCTAAGTCTGGCTGCTACAACATCAGTCAGTACTTGTAACCAAGCCTAAGTCTGGCTACTACAACATCAGTCAGTACTTGTAACCAAGCCTAAGTCTGGCTACTACAACATCAGTCAGTACTTGTAACCAAGCCTAAGTCTGGCTGCTACAACATCAGTCAGTACTTGTAACCAAGCCTAAGTCTGGCCACTACAACATCAGTCAGTACTTGTAACTAAGCCTAAGTCTGGCTACTACAACATCAGTCAGTACTTGTAACCAAGCCTAAGTCTGGCTACTACAACATCAGTCAGTACTTGTAAAAAAGCCTAAGCCTGGCTACTACAACATCAGTCAGTACTTGTAACCAAGCCTAAGTCTGGCCACTACAACATCAGTCAGTACTTGTAACCAAGCCTAAGTCTGGCTACTACAACATCAGTCAGTACTTGTAACCAAGCCTAAGTCTGGCTACTACAACATCAGTCAGTACTTGTAACCAAGCCTAAGTCTGGGTACTACAACATCAGTCAGTACTTGTAACCAAGCCTAAGTCTGGCTGCTACAACATCAGTCAGTACTTGTAACCAAGCCTAAGTCTGGCTACTACAACATCAGTCAGTACTTGTAACCAGGCCTAAGTCTGGCTACTACAACATCAGTCAGTACTTGTAACCAAGCCTAAGTCTGACTACTACAACATCAGTCAGTACTTGTAACCAAGCCTAAGTCTGGCTACTACAACATCAGTCAGTACTTGTAACCAAGCCTAAGTCTGGCTACTACAACATCAGTCAGTACTTGTAACCAAGCCTAAGTCTGGCTACTACAACATCAGTCAGTACTTGTAACCAAGTCTAAGTCTGGCTGCTACAACATCAGTCAGTACTTGTAACCAAGCCTAAGTCTGGCTACTACAACATCAGTCAGTACTTGTAACCAAGCCTAAGTCTGGCTACTACAACATCAGTCAGTACTTGTAACCAAGCCTAAGTCTGGCTACTACAACATCAGTCAGTACTTGTAACCAAGCCTAAGTCTGGCTACTACAACATCAGTCAGTACTTGTAACCAAGCCTAAGTCTGGCTACTACAACATCAGTCAGTACTTGTAACCAAGCCTAAGTCTGGCCACTACAACATCAGTCAGTACTTGTAACCAAGCCTAAGTCTGGCTACTACAACATCAGTCAGTACTTGTAACCAAGCCTAAGTCTGGCCACTACAACATCAGTCAGTGTTTACATTGCAAGTTGTTCCATAAACAAACTTATCCACGTTCATGTTATCATAGTGGATAATAGTTCGTCTCAGTCTTCTGGTTACATTCTTATAACATACAGCAGCAGATGTGGATAAATGCGGGAATTTTCGTTTTTAGATTTTATTTATGGAGAAGGATGGAGGGTGGGAGAAGAGGGAGGGGGGAGAGAGAGGGAGTGAAGGGAGGGAGGGGAGAAGGAAAGGGAATGACACGCCATTATTGATATTTAGATTATTATTATTAGTATTATCTGAGGGTGTGTACCCTCTCCCCTCCCTCTCCCCTCCCTCTCCCCTCTCTCTCTCTTCCTTCCTCATCTTTCACCCCTCTTTTCTCCCCTTCCATCCCACCTTTCCTCCCGTTTCCTACCCATTTCCTTTTCACCTCTTCCCATCAACCTCATCTACTTTCTCCCTTCCCAACATGTTTCTGCTACCCTGCTTTCCCCTCCCTACTTCCTTTCCTCCCTCCCTCCTTCCATGCCACCTTCCTGAGAAACTGTGTGAGAAACTCCAGTACCTGCTGGGACGTTAGTACCTGCTGTAACCTCAGTACCTGCAGAAACGTTAGTACCTGCTGGAACATCAGAACCTGCTGGAACGTTAGTACCTGTTGGAACCTCAGTACCTGCAGGAACGCTAGTACCTGCTGGAATATCAGTACCTGCTGGAACATCAGTACCTGCTGGAACGTTAGTACCTGCTGGAACGTTAGTACCTGCTGGAACATCAGTACCTGCTGGAACGTTAGTACCTGCAGGAACGTTAATACCTGCTGGAACATCAGTACTTGCTGGAACGTTAGTACCTGCTGGAACATCAGTACCTGCTGGAACGTTAGTACCTGCTGGAACGTTAGTACCTGCTGGAAAATCATTACCTGCTGGAACGTTAGGCCCTGCTGGAACATCAGTAGCTGCTAGAACGTTAGTACCTGCTGGAACGTTAGTACCTGCAGGAACGTAGTACCTGCTGGAACCCCAGTACCTGCTGGAACGTTAGTACCTGCAGGAACGTTAGTACCTGCTGTAACGTCAGCACCTGCTGGAACGTCAGTACCTGCTGGAATGTTAGTACCTGCTGGAACGTTAGTACCTGCTGGTACGTCAGTACCTGCCGGAACGTTTGTACCTGCTGGAATGTTAGTACCTCCTGAAACGTTAGTACCTGCTTGAACGTTAGTACCTGCTGGAACGTTAGTACCTGCTGTAACGACAGTACCTGCTGGAACGTCAGTACCTGCTGGAACGTTAGTACCTGCCAGAACGTTTGTACCTGCTGGAAGTTAGTACCTGCTGGAACATCAGTACCTGTTGGAACGTTAGTACCTGCTGGAATGTTAGTACCTGCTGGAACGTCAGTACCTGCTGGAATGTTAGTACCTGCTGGAACATCAGTACCTGTTGGAACGTTAATACCTGCTGGAATGTTAGTACCTGCTGGAACGTTAGTACCTGCAGGAACGTTAGTACCTGCTGGAATGTTAGTACCTGCTGGAACGTCAGTACCTGCAGGAACGTTAGTACCTGCTGGAATGTTAGTACCTGCTGGAACTTCAGTACCTGCTGGAACGTTAGTACCTGCTGGAATGTTTGTACCTGCTGGAACGTCAGTACCTATTGACCGGGGTGAAGCACGCATGACGGGGGTGAAGTACCTATGACGGGAGCTGAAACACCCATGACGGGGGTGAAGCATCCATGACGGGGATGAAGTACCCACGCCAGCGGGTGAAGCAGCCACTCCAGGGGTGAAGGACCCACGCCGGGGGTGAAGCACCCACGCCAGGGGTGAAGCACCCACGCCAGGGGTGAAGCACCCACGCCAGGGGTGAAGCACCCACGCCAGGGGTGAAGCACCCACGCCAAGGGTGAAGCACCCACGCCAGGGGTGAAGCACCCACGCCAGGGGTGAAGCACTCACGCCGGGGGATGAAGCACCCTCATCGGGGGTGAAGCACCCACGCCGGGGGGTGAAGCACCCACGCCGGGGGTTGAAGCACCCACGCCAGGGGTGAAGCACTCACGCCGGGGGATGAAGCACTCACGCCGGGGGTGAAGCACCCTCATCGGGGGTGAAGCACCCACGCCGGGGGGTGAAGCACCCACGCCGGGGGTTGAAGCACCCACGCCGGGGGGTGAAGCACCCACGCCGGGGGACGAAGCACTCACGCCGGGGGTGAAGCACCCTCATCGGGGGTGAAGCACCCACGCCGGGGGGTGAAGCACCCACGCCGGGGGGTTGAAGCACCCACGCCGGGGGGTGAAGCACCCACGCCGGGGGTGAAGCACCCACGCCGGGGGTGAAGCACCCACGCCAGGGGTGAAGCACCCACGCCAGGGGTGAAGCACCCACGCCGGGGGTGAAGCACCCACGCCGGGGGTGAAGCACCCACGCCGGGGGTGAAGCACCCACGCCGGGGGTGAAGCACCCACGCCGGGGGTGAAGCACCCACGCCGGGGGTAACAGGCGTAAAGGAACAGAAATGTTAACTTTGTGTTATGTCACTCAAGTGAGGCTGATGTGTAGATAATAGATAGCGAGGCTCACAATAGACTTCCCGATAGATAATTGCTGCACGCGACCCACGGGGGGGACCCGCTGGGGGGAGGGTACCCACGGGGTGGGAGACCAGGATTTTGATTTCGTGTGTATTTTGTGTGTGTGAATTTAGGCGTGATAGCAAGACTAGTTGGGTAGGTGGTCCCTGGCGTCGTTAGTGTGATCCCTGGCATCGTTGCTGTGGTTCCTAGCATCGTTATTTGGTCCCTGGCGTCGTTACTGTGGTTCCTGGCGTTGTTACTATGGTCCCTGGCTCCGTTAATGTGGTCCCTGACATTGTTAGTGTCGTCTCTGGCGTCGTTACTGTGGTCCGTGGCGTCGTTACTGTGATCTCTGGCGTCGTTAGTTTGGTCCATGGCGTCCTTATTGTCGTCCCTTGTGTTAGTGTGATCCCTGGCGTCGTTAATGTGGTTAGTGTGGTCCTGGCGTCGTTACTGTGGTCCTGGCGTCGTTACTGTGGTTCCTGACGTCGTTAGTGTTCCTGCGGTCGTTAGTGTGGTCCCTGGTCTTCATCAGTGTGATCCCTCGCATTGTTATTGTGGTCCCTGGCGTTGTTCATGTGGTCCCACATTAACAACTAACTCAGGGGCACCTATTTCCTTCTAGGTGAACAGGGGCAGGAAAGTGTAAGCAGAATTGCACATTCGTCTCGCCTCACCCGCTAATCGAGACCTGGTCCCTTTATTTGTGTGCCGGATCCACATAACTACTGTGAGAAATAATGGAGGGATGAACACATGAACCATCATGGGCATGTCTTCCCATGGAGTGTCTACACAAGCTGTGTGTGCTTGTTTGTGTGTGTGTGTGTGTGTGTGTGTGTGTGTGTGTGTGTGTGTGTGTGTGTGTGTGTGTGTGTGTGTGTGTGTGTGTGTGTGTGTGTGTGTGTTCGTATCATGCACTAAGTACATCATTTTTATCTGTCATTCATGGCACACATCACACATGCAACATGCCATCAATAATCATCTAAGAGTACAGTAGGGTAGTGCCGGCGTGATTGATGGCAACCAGCACTTTCGCACAGGAGAAGAACTTGCATTTGTATGTCAGAGTGACGAGGTGGGCATCAAGGTAGCCTTCCTCGTAACAAGAATTCCACTTGAGAGGCAGTCCCTCGCCTGCTTTCAGCTGACTAACAGGTTCTAGATTGTCTTCTTTGTATATATATACAGAAGCCATAGCCAGCAACCGGACTCTTGCTCACTCATTTGTCAGACTGTTTATATCAGGGTATCTGCCACAATCTCCTCATCAAAGTGTAAATAACATTGGTGGTGGCTCGTCTAAATATAACATGTCTACACTGTCTACAAATAGCGTGTCTTCACATGGCATCGGGAAGCAGAATTAACAACGTGAGAAGGCAGCAGATAACATCGAAGTTGGAAGACACTGGCAAGATATTTGTGATAGACTTTATAGGCGAGTGGAAAACCTGTCCTCGTAGCGAGGATACAGCTGCTTTCTTGGTCTCGTGGCGAGGACACACAGCTGCCTTCTTTGTCTCGTAGTGAGAATACGTACACACACACACACACACACACACACACACACACACACACACACACACACACACACACACACACACACACACACACACACACACACACACACACACACACATGCGGTCCAGAAACTGGCTTCTCGAATTCAATCCAGCCAAATGCAAAGTCATGAAGATTGGGGAGGGGCAAAGAAGACCGCAGACAGAGTATAGGCTAGATGGACAAAGACTACAAACCTCACTCAGGGAGAAAGACCTTGGGGTGACCATAACACCGAGCACGTCACCGGAGGCACACATCAACCAAATAACTGCTGCAGCATACGGGCGCCTGGCAAACCTGAGAATAGCGTTACGATACCTTAATAAGGAATCGTTCAAGACACTGTACACTGTGTATGTTAGGCCCATACTGGAGTATGCAGCACCAGTCTGGAACCCACACCTGGTCAAGCACATCAAGAAGTTAGAGAAAGTACAAAGGTTTGCAACAAGGCTAGTCCCAGAGCTCAAGGGAATGTCGTACGAGGAAAGGTTAAGGGAAATCGGACTGACGACACTGGAGGACAGAAGGGTCAGGGGAGACATGATAACGACATACAAGATACTGCGGGAATAGACAAGGTGGACAGAGATAGGATGTTCCAGAGAGGGGACACAGGGACAAGGGGTCACAACTGGAAGCTGAAGACTCAGACGAGTCACAGGGACGTTAGGAAGTATTTCTTCAGTCATAGAGTTGTCAGCAAGTGGAATAGCCTAGCAAGTGAAGTAGTGGAGGCAGGAACCATACATAGTTTTAAGAAGAGGTATGACAAAGCTCAGGAAGCAGAGAGAGAGAGGACCCAATAGCGATCAGTGAAGAGACGGGGCCAGGAGCTGAGTCTCGACACCTGCAACCACAATTAGGTGAGTACAATTAGGTGAGTACACACATACACGCACACACACACATGCACACACACACACACACACACACATACACACACATACACGCACACACACGCACACAAGGTGACAGAAGTAAGACAAGAGAGAGAGGGGTGGATCGACTGCATATTTTTGGACTGCAAGAAGGCCTTCGACACAGTTCCTCACAAGAGGTTACTGCAAAAGCTAGAGGATCAGGCACACATAACAGGAAAGGCACTGCAATGGATCGGAGAATATCTGACAGGGAGGCAACAACGAGTCATGGTACGCGACGAGGTGTCAGAGTGGGCGCCTGTGACAAGCGGGGTTCCACAGGGGTCAGTCCGAGGACCTGTTCTGTTCTTGGTATATGTGAACGACATAACGGAAGGGATAGACTCAGAAGTGTCCTTGTTTGCAGATGATGCGAAGTTAATGAGAAGAATCAAATCGGACGAGGATCAGGCAGGACTACAAAGAGACCTGGACAGGCTACAAGCCTGGTTCAGCAACTGGCTCCTTGAGTTTAACCCTGCCAAATGCAAAGTCATGAAGATTGGGGAAGGGCAGAGAAGACCGCAGACACAATATAGTTTAGATGGCCAAAGACTGCAAACCTCACTCAAGGAAAAAGATCTGGGGGTGAGTATAACACCGAGCATATCTCCTGAGGCACACATCAATCAGATAACTGCTGCAGCATACGGGCGCCTGGCAAACCTACGGATAGCGTTCCGATACCTCAGTAAGGATTCGTTTAAGACTCTGTATACCATCTACGTCAGGCCCATACTGGAGTATGCAGCACCAGTTTGGAATCCACACCTAGTCAAGCACGTCAAGAAATTAGAGAAAGTGCAAAGGTTTGCAACAAGACTAGTCCCAGAGCTACGGAGATTGTCCTACGAAGAAAGGTTGAGGGAAATCGGCCTGACGACACTGGAGGACAGGAGGGTCAGGAGAGACATGATAACGACATATAAAATACTGCGCAGAATAGACAATAGACGGGATGTTCCAGAGATGGGACACAGACACAAGAGGTCATAATTGGAAGTTGAAGATTCAGATGAATCAAAGGGATGTTAGGAAGTATTTCTTCAGTCATAGAGTAGTCAGGCCATGGAATAGCCTAGAAAGGGATGTAGTGGAGGCAGGAACCATACATAGTTTTAAGGCGAGGTATGATAGAGCTCATGGGGCACGGAGAGAGAGGACCTAGTAGCAATCAGCGAAGAGGCGGGGCCAGGAGCTGTGACTCGATCCCCGCAACCACAAATAGGTGAGTACACACAAACACACACACACACACACACAAACACACACACACACACACACACACACACACACACACACACACACACACACACACACACACACACACACACACACACACACACACACACACACACACGTGCTGGGGATCCGAGTATCAACAATATTTACACGGTGTGAAGAGGCAAATGTGAAAATAGGAGCTGGTAAGTAGCGTAATTATGTCCCAGGAGGGTGGGGGCGCCAAGCGTTGTCTGCTACACTGGCTCTGCAGAGCTACCTGCTACCCTGGCTCTGCTGCACTACCTGCTACCCTGTCTCTGCTGCGCTACCTGCTACCCTGGCTCTGCTGCACTACCTGCTACCCTGTCTCTGCTGCACTACCTGCTACCCTGGCTCTGCTGAGCTACCTGCTACCCTGGCTCTGCTGCACTACCTGCTACCCTGGCTCTGCTGCGCTACCTGCTACCCTGGCTCTGCTGCACTACCTGCTACCCTGTCTCCGCTGCGCTACCTGCTACCCTGGCTCTGCTGCACTACCTGCTACCCTGGCTCTGCTGCACTACCTGCTACATGGCTCTGCTGCGCTACCTGCTACCCTGGCTCTGCTGCACTACCTGCTACCCTGGCTCTGCTGCGCTACCTGCTACCCTGGCTCTGCTGCGCTACCTGCTACATGGCTCTGCTGAGCTACCTGCTACCCTGACTCTGCTGCACTACCTGTTACCCTGACTCTGCTGCGCTACCTACTACCCTGGCTATGCTGCACTACCTGCTACCCTGGCTCTGTTCAACTACCTGCTACCCTGACTCTGCTGCGCTACCTGCTACCCTGGCTATGCTACACTACCTGCTACCCTGGCTCTGTTCAGCTACCTGCTACCCTGGCTCTGCTGCACTACCTGCTACCCTGACTATGCTGCACTATCTGCTACCCTGGCCCTGGTGAGCTACCTGCTACCCTGGCTATGTTGCACTACCTGCTACCCTGGCTCTGCTGCACTACCTGCTGCCCTGAGTCTGCTGCACTAGCTGCTACCCTGGCTCTGCTGAGCTACCTGCTACCCTGGCTATGCTGCACTACCTGCTATCCTGACTCTGCTCCACTACCGGCTACCCTGGCAATGCTGCACTACCTGCTACCCTGATTCTGCTGCACTACCTGCTACCCTGGCTCTGCTGAGCTACCTGCTACCCTGGCTATGCTGAGCTACCTACTCCCCTGGCTATGCTGCACTACCTGCTACCCTGACTCTGCTGCACTACCTGCTACCCTGGCTATGCTGCACTACCTGCTACCCTGACTATGCTACACTACCTGCTACCCTGACTCTGCTGCACTGCCTGCTACCCTGACAATGCTGCACTACCTGCTACCCTGCCTGTGCTGCACTACCTGCTACCCTGACTCTGCTGCACTACCTCCAACCCTGGCTCTGCTGCACTACCTGCTACCCTGACTCTGCTGCACTACCTACGACCCTGACTCTGCTGCACTACCTGCTACCCTGACTCTGCTGCACTACCTGCTACCCTGACAATGCTACACTACCTGCTACCCTGACTCTGCTGCACTATCTGCTACCCTGACAATGCTGCACTACCTGCTACCCTGGCTCTGCTGCACTACCTGCTACCCTGGCTATGCTGCACTACCTGCTACCCTGGCTTTGCTGAGCTACCTGCTACCCTGGCTATGTTGCACTACCTGCTACCCTGGCTCTGCTGCACTACCTGCTACTCTGAGTCTGCTGCACTACCTGCTACCCTGGCTCTGCTGAGCTACCTGCTACCTTGGCTATGCTGCACTACCTGCTACCCTGGCTCTGCTGCACTACCTGCTACCCTGACTCTGCTGCACTACCTCCAACCCTGGCTCTGCTGCACTACCTGCTACCCTGACTGCTGCACTACCTGCGACCCTGACTCTGCTGCACTACCTGCTACCCTGACTCTGCTGCACTACCTGGTACCCTGACAGTGCTACACTACCTGTTACCCTGACTCTGCTGCACTGCCTGCTACCCTGACAATGCTGCACTACCTGCTACCCTGGCTCTCCTGCACTACCTACTACCCTGGCTCTGCTGCACTACATGCTACCCTGACTCTGCTGCACTACCTGCTACCCTGACTCTGCTGCACTACCTGCTACCCTGATAATGCTACACTACCTGCTACTCTGGCTATGCTGCACTACCTGCTACCCTGACAATGCTACACTACCTGCTACTCTGGCTATGCTGTACTACCTGCTACTCTGGCTATGCTGCACTACCTGCTACTCTGGCTATGCTGCACTACCTCCAACCCTGGCTCTGATGCACTACCTGCTACCCTGACTCTGCTGCATTACCTGCTACCCTGACTCTGCTGCACTACCTGCTACCCTGACTCTGCTGCACTACCTGCTACCCTGATTCTGCTGCACTACCTGCTACCCTGACTCTGCTGCACTACCTGCTATCCTGACTCTGCTGCACTACGTGCTACCCTGACTTTGCTGCACTACCTGCTACCCTGACTCTGCTGTACTACCTGCTACTCTGGCTATGCTGCACTACCTGCTGCTCTGGCTATGCTGCACTACCTGCTACCCTGGCTCTCCTGCACTACCTACTACCCTGGCTCTGCTGCACTACATGCTACCCTGACTCTGCTGCACTACCTGCTACCCTGACTCTGCTGCACTACCTGCTACCCTGACAATGCTACACTACCTGCTACTCTGGCTATGCTGCACTACCTGCTACCCTGACAATGCTACACTACCTGCTACTCTGGCTATGCTGTACTACCTGCTACTCTGGCTATGCTGCACTACCTGCTACTCTGGCTATGCTGCACTACCTCCAACCCTGGCTCTGATGCACTACCTGCTACCCTGACTCTGCTGCATTACCTGCTACCCTGACTCTGCTGCACTACCTGCTACCCTGACTCTGCTGCACTACCTGCTACCCTGATTCTGCTGCACTACCTGCTACCCTGACTCTGCTGCACTACCTGCTATCCTGACTCTGCTGCACTACGTGCTACCCTGACTTTGCTGCACTACCTGCTACCCTGACTCTGCTGTACTACCTGCTACTCTGGCTATGCTGCACTACCTGCTGCTCTGGCTATGCTGCACTACCTGCTACTCTGGCTATGCTGCACTACCTGCTACTCTGGCTATGCTGCACTATCTGCTACTCTGGCTATGCTGCACTACCTGCTACTCTGGCTATGCTGCACTACCTGCTACCCTGACTCTGCTGCACTACCTGCTACTCTGGCTATGCTGCACTACCTGCTACTCTGGCTATGCTGCACTACCTGCTACTCTGGCTATGCTGCACTACCTGCTACTCTGGCTATGCTGCACTACCTGCTACTTTGGCTATGCTGCACTACCTGCTACTCTGGCTATGCTGCACTACCTGCTACTCTGGCTATGCTGCACTACCTGCTGCTCTGGCTATGCTGCACTACCTGCTACTCTGGCTATGCTGCACTACCTGCTACTCTGGCTATGCTGCACTACCTGCTACTCTGGCTATGCTGCACTACCTGCTGCTCTGGCTATGCTGCACTACCTGCTACCCTGACTCTGCTGCACTACCTGCTACTATGGCTATGCTGCACTACCTGCTGCTCTGGCTATGCTGCACTACCTGCTGCTCTGGCTATGCTGCACTACCTGCTACTCTGGCTATGCTGCACTACCTGCTACTCTGGCTATGCTGCACTACCTGCTACTCTGGCTATGCTGCACTACCTGCTGCTCTGGCTATGCTGCACTACCTGCTACTCTGGCTATGCTGCACTACCTGCTGCTCTGGCTATGCTGCACTACCTGCTACTCTGGCTATGCTGCACTACCTTCTACTCTGGCTATGCTGCACTACCTGCTACTCTGGCTATGCTGCACTACCTGCTGCTCTGGCTATGCTGCATTACCTGCTACTCTGGCTATGCTGCACTACCTGCTACTCTGGCTATGCTGCACTACCTGCTACTCTGGCTATGCTGCACTACCTGCTACTCTGGCTATGCTGCACTACCTGCTGCTCTGGCTATGCTGCACTACCTGCTGCTCTGACTATGCTGCACTACCTGCTACTCTGGCTATGCTGCACTACCTGCTACTCTGGCTATGCTGCACTACCTGCTGCTCTGGCTATGCTGCACTACCTGCTACTCTGGCTATGCTGCACTACCTGCTGCTCTGGCTATGCTGCACTACCTGCTGCTCTGGCTATGCTGCACTACCTGCTACTCTGGCTATGCTGCACTACCTGCTACTCTGGCTATGCTGCACTACCTGCTGCTCTGGCTATGCTGCACTACCTGCTACTCTGGCTATGCTGCACTACCTGCTACTCTGGCTATGCTGCACTACCTGCTACTCTGGCTATGCTGCACTACCTGCTACTCTGGCTATGCTGCACTACCTGCTGCTCTGGCTATGCTGCACTACCTGCTACTCTGGCTATGCTGCACTACCTGCTACTCTGGCTATGCTGCACTACCTGCTACTCTGGCTATGCTGCACTACCTGCTACTCTGGCTATGCTGCACTACCTGCTACTCTGGCTATGCTGCACTACCTGCTACTTTGGCTATGCTGCACTACCTGCTACTCTGGCTATGCTGCACTACCTGCTACTCTGGCTTTGCTGCACTACCTGCTGCTCTGGCTATGCTGCACTACCTTCTACTCTGGCTATGCTGCACTACCTGCTACTCTGGCTATGCTGCACTACCTGCTGCTCTGGCTATGCTGCACTACCTGCTACCCTGACTCTGCTGCACTACCTGCTACTCTGGCTATGCTGCACTACCTGCTACTCTGGCTATGCTGCACTACCTGCTGCTCTGGCTATGCTGCACTACCTGCTACTCTGGCTATGCTGCACTACCTGCTACTCTGGCTATGCTGCACTACCTGCTACTCTGGCTATGCTGCACTACCTGCTTCTCTGGCTATGCTGCACTACCTGCTACTCTGGCTATGCTGCACTACCTGCTGCTCTGGCTATGCTGCACTACCTGCTACTCTGGCTATGCTGCACTACCTTCTACTCTGGCTATGCTGCACTACCTGCTACTCTGGCTATGCTGCACTACCTGCTGCTCTGGCTATGCTGCACTACCTGCTACTCTGGGTATGCTGCACTACCTGCTACTCTGGCTATGCTGCACTACCTGCTACTCTGGCTATGCTGCACTACCTGCTACTCTGGCTATGCTGCACTACCTGCTGCTCTGGCTATGCTGCACTACCTGCTGCTCTAGCTATGCTGCACTACCTGCTGCTCTGGGTATGCTGCACTACCTTCTACTCTGGCTATGCTGCACTACCTGCTACTCTGGCTATGCTGCACTACCTGCTGCTCTGGCTATGCTGCACTACCTGCTGCTCTGGCTATGCTGCACTACCTGCTACTCTGGCTATGCTGCACTACCTGCTACTCTGGCTATGCTTCACTACCTGCTGCTCTGGCTATGCTGCACTACCTGCTACTCTGGCTATGCTGCACTACCTGCTACTCTGGCTATGCTGCACTACCTGCTACTCTGGCTATGCTGCACTACCTGCTACTCTGGCTATGCTGCACTACCTGCTGCTCTGGCTATGCTGCACTACCTGCTGCTCTGGCTATGCTGCACTACCTGCTACTCTGGCTATGCTGCACTACCTGCTACTCTGGCTATGCTGCACTACCTGCTGCTCTGGCTATGCTGCACTACCTGCTACTCTGGCTATGCTGCACTACCTGCTACTCTGGCTATGCTGCACTACCTGCTACTCTGGCTATGCTGCACTACCTGCTACTCTGGCTATGCTGCACTACCTGCTGCTCTGGCTATGCTGCACTACCTGCTACTCTGGCTATGCTGCACTACCTGCTGCTCTGGCTATGCTGCACTACCTGCTGCTCTGGCTATGCTGCACTACCTGCTGCTCTGGCTATGCTGCACTACCTGCTGCTCTGGCTATGCTGCACTACCTGCTGCTCTGGCTATGCTGCACTACCTGCTACTTTGGCTATGCTGCACTACCTGCTACTCTGGCTATGCTGCACTACCTGCTGCTCTGGCTATGCTGCACTACCTGCTACTCTGGCTATGCTGCACTACCTGCTACTCTGGCTATGCTGCACTACCTGCTACTCTGGCTATGCTGCACTACCTGCTGCTCTGGCTATGCTGCACTACCTGCTACTCTGGCTATGCTGCACTACCTGCTACTCTGGCTATGCTGCACTACCTGCTACTCTGGCTATGCTGCACTACCTGCTACTCTGGCTATGCTGCACTACCTGCTGCTCTGGCTATGCTGCACTACCTGCTACTCTGGCTATGCTGCACTACCTGCTGCTCTGGCTATGCTGCACTACCTGCTACTCTGGCTATGCTGCACTACCTGCTACTCTGGCTATGCTGCACTACCTGCTACTCTCGCTATGCTGCACTACCTGCTGCTCTGGCTATGCTGCACTGCCTGCTACTCTGGCTATGCTGCACTACCTGCTACTCTGGCTATGCTGCACTACCTGCTACCCTGACAATGCTGCACTACCTGCTAACCTGGCTCTGCTGCACTACCTGCTACTCTGGCTATGCTGCACTACCTGCTACCCTGACAATGCTGCACTACCTGCTAACCTGGCTCTGCTGCACTACCTGCTACTCTGGCTATGCTGCACTACCTGCTACCCTGACAATGCTGCACTACCTGCTAACCTGGCTATGCTGCACTACCTGCTACCCTGGCTCTGCTGCACTACCTGCTACCCTGGTGGATCACTGGTGGATGATTGGTGAATAAGGTGGTCGTGATCTTGCTGAGTGCTCAACCACACTCCATCACTGGTTTTGGTTGATGGTTGTACTCTGAGACCTGGCTGACAAGCTGGCTGACTGACTGGCTGACAGGCTGACTGACAGGTTGACTGACATGCTGGCTGACAGGCTGGCTGACAAGCTGGCTGACAGGCTGACTGACAGGTTGACTGACATGCTGGCTGACAGGCTGGCTGACAAGCTGGCTGACAGGCTGACTGACAGGCTGACTGACAGGCTGACTGACAGGCTGGCTGACAGACTGGCTGACAGGCTGACTGACAGGCTGACTGACAGGCTGATTGACAGGCTGACTGACAGGCTGGCTGCCAGGCTGGCTGCCAGGCTGACTGACAGGCTGATTGACAAGCTGACTGACAGGCTGACTGACAGGCTGGCTGACAGGCGGGCTGACAGGCTCCCTGGCTCACCAATAGACCACCAAGTCAGCCATTTTGCCTAGATTAGTCTTTTCTGATAATACGATAGAAGGACTTGGGCTCATTTCTTGGTCATCCACCCGCTGACCTTCCTAGCCCCCGCCCACGCCCGCCCACACCCGCCCACACCCACCCACCCGACGCCCTCAAACCCCAGTAACAACAGTTTACCGGGACTACGTTGTATCGAGACCGTAGAGTTCGTTGTAGCGAGGTGGAGGCCCAGTATTGTGGGTCTCAGTATTATTAAGACGGCTAAACGGTGTATAATAGGCGTTCAGTACACGATTTTATCCCTTATGATATCAATCAATAAGGGCGGGGATGGAGGGGATGAGCCGGTCGGAGTATTAGTGTGCTGGAGGCAGTGTTGTGATCGACCTTATGTACTGGTACTGTAGAGGCTAGGCTC
>NC_091317.1:21084146-21091646 GCF_038502225.1 Cherax quadricarinatus
ACCTGAGGCACACGTCAAGCGAATAACAACCGCAGCAAATGTGTGACTGGCAGATTTAATTTAGGGAAGCTTTCAGGAGGCTCAAGGAGGCACGGAGGACTGAAGCGCCAGTATGGAACCAACATCTGATAAACCATATAAAGAAACAGGAAAAAGTGCAAATAGTGGTTACGAGACTAGTCCCAGAGGGGTGTCAGCTGTCAGACGAGGCTAGGAGAGATAATCCTGACGTCGTAATCATATCGCCAAGGGTGACATGATTACGACGTACAAAATGCTGAAAGGAATTGACAGGGTTGAGTTTGTTGGAGAGGTCACAGATGGAAGCTAAAAAGCGGAGATGAGTAACCGAGATGTTAGAAAACATTTCTTCAGCTTCTGAGTTGTTAGGAAATGAAGTGACCTGCAGAAGGTGGTAGCAGAGTCAAATCTATACAGTTTTAAGAATAGGTATGATAGACCTCAGGCAACCAGGAATGAACCCAGGTGGGGCCAGGAGCTGAAACTCGACCCTGGCAACTACAGTTGGGTGAAAAATAAGGTGAACACACACACACACACACACACACACACACACACACACACACACACACACACACACACACTATCGTTCCCTCTGTCATAAATGTCAACCAAATATAAAATACCACAGCAGCCACGGCCCCTCCCCCCCCCCCTCCCCCCTCCCCCCAGACTCCCCCTCCCCCAGACTCCCCCCTCCCCCCAGACTCCCCCCTCCCCCCCCGTCCCCTGACGATTCAATAATATATTCATCACAAAATTCCATATAGAAAAAATCTGGATGAAAAAAAAAGAGAGTTAAATGTAAAAAAAATCAAAAGGCGGAAAAGCTTTAACGTTATATGTAAAACAAGCGAGAGTGGGGGGGGGCGCTGCCCCCTCCCTGCCCCCTTCCCCTTCCCGTCTCCCCATCACGTGAGTCACGGATGGGAGCGGCCTGCTGTAACACACACCACTGGGTGGCTGGGTGGGTGGCTGGGTGGGTGGGTGTGCATGAATGGGTGGCGTACTGCCTTAACAGAGAACACAGAGTGGGTGGGGTGGGTGGAAGGGCGAGCGAGGTGGGTGGACGACACCCACGTCACTGCCAAACTACCTCGCACACTAGTGCACCATCCTCGTGCACTACACTAGTGCACCATCCTCGTGCACTACACTAGTGCACCATCCTCGTGCACTACACTAGTGCACCATCCTCGTGCACTACACTAGTGCACCATCCTCGTGCACTACACTAGTGCACCATCCTAGTGCACTACACTAGTGCACTATCCTCGTGCACTACACTAGTGCACTATCCTCGTGCACTACACTAGTGCACCATCCTCGTGCACTACACTAGTGCACCATCCTCGTGCACTACACTAGTGCACCATCCTCGTGCACTACACTAGTGCACCATCCTCGTGCACTACACTAGTGCACCATCCTCGTGCACTACACTAGTGCACTATCCTCGTGCACTACACTAGTGCACCATCCTCGTGCACTACACTAGTGCACTATCCTCGTGCACTACACTAGTGCACCATCCTCGTGCACTACACTAGTGCACCATCCTCGTGCATCACTCACCATCCTCGTGCACTACACTAGTGCACCATCCTCGTGCACTACACTAGTGCACCATCCTCGTGCACTACACTAGTGCACCATCCTCGTGCACTACACTAGTGCACCATCCTCGTGCACTACACTAGTGCACCATCCTCGTGCACTACACTAGTGCACCATCCTCGTGCACTACACTAGTGCACCATCCTAGTGCACTACACTAGTGCACCATCCTCGTGCACTACACTAGTGCATCATCCTCGTGCACTACACTAGTGCACCATCCTCGTGCACTACACTAGTGCACCATCCTCGTGCACTACACTAGTGCACCATCCTAGTGCACTACACTAGTGCACCATCCGTGCACTACACTAGTGCACTACTACTAGTGCACCATCCTCATCACTACACTAGTGCACCATCCTCGTGCACTACACTAGTGCACCATCCTCGTGCACTACACTAGTGCACCATCCTCGTGCACTACACTAGTGCACCATCCGAGTGCACTACACTAGTGCACCATCCTCGTGCACTACACTAGTGCACCATCCTCGTGCACTACACTAGTGCACTACCCTCGTATACTACACTAGTGCACCATCCTCGTGCACTACACTAGTGCACCATCCTCGTGCACTACACTAGTGCACCATCCTCGTGCACTACACTAGTGCACCATCCTCGTGCACTACACTAGTGCACCATCCTCGTGCACTACACTAGTGCACCAGCCTCGTGCACTACACTAGTGCACCATCCTCGTATACTACACTAGTGCACCATCCTCGTGCACTACACTAGTGCACCATCCTCGTGCACTACACTAGTGCACCCTCGTGCACTACCTAGTGCACCATCCTAGTGCACTACACTAGTGCACCATCCTCGTGCACTACACTAGTGCACCCTCGTGCATCCTCGTGCACTACACTAGTGCACCATCCTCGTGCACTACACTAGTGCACCATCCTCGTGCACTACACTAGTGCACCATCCTCGTGCACTACACTAGTGCACCATCCTCGTGCACTACACTAGTGCACCATCCTCGTGCACTACACTAGTGCACCATCCTCGTGCACTACACTAGTGCACCATCCTCGTGCACTACACTAGTGCACCATCCTCGTGCACTACACTAGTGCACCATCCTCGTGCACTACACTAGTGCACCATCCTCGTGCACTACACTAGTGCACCATCCTCGTGCACTACACTAGTGCACCATCCTCGTGCACTACACTAGTGCACCATCCTCGTCACTACACTAGTGCACTCCTCGTGCACTACACTAGTGCACCATCCTCGTGCACTACACTAGTGCACCATCCTCGTGCACTACACTAGTGCACCATCCTCGTGCACTACACTAGTGCACTACACTAGTGCACCATCCTCGTGCACTACACTAGTGCACCATCCTCGTGCACTACACTAGTGCACCATCCTCGTGCACTACACTAGTGCACCATCCTCGTGCACTACACTAGTGCACCATCCTCGTGCACTACACTAGTGCACCATCCTCGTGCACTACACTAGTGCACCCTCGTGCACTACACTAGTGCACCATCCTCGTGCACTACACTAGTGCACCATCCTCGTGCACTACACTAGTGCACCATCCTCGTGCACTACACTAGTGCACCATCCTCGTGCACTACACTAGTGCACCATCCTGCACTACACTAGTGCACTACTACACTAGTGCACCATCCTCGTGCACTACACTAGTGCACCATCCTCGTGCACTACACTAGTGCACCATCCTCGTGCACTACACTAGTGCACTATCCTCGTGCACTACACTAGTGCACCATCCTCGTTCACTACACTAGTGCACCATCCTCGTGCACTACACTAGTGCACCATCCTCGTGCACTACACTAGTGCACCATCCTCGTGCACTACACTAGTGCACCATCCTCGTGCACTACACTAGTGCACCATCCTCGTGCACTACACTAGTGCACCATCCTCGTGCACTACACTAGTGCACCGTCCTCGTGCACTACACTAGTGCACCATCCTCGTGCACTACACTAGTGCACTACACTAGTGCATCATCCTCGTGCACTACACTAGTGCACCATCCTCGTGCACTACACTAGTGCACCATCCTCGTGCACTACACTAGTGCACCATCCTCGTGCACTACACTAGTGCACCATCCTCGTGCACTACACTAGTGCACCATCCTCGTGCACTACACTAGTGCACCATCCTCGTGCACTACACTAGTGCACCATCCTCGTGCACTACACTAGTGCACCATCCTCGTGCACTACACTAGTGCACCATCCTCGTGCACTACACTAGTGCACCATCCTCGTGCACTACACTAGTGCACCATCCTCGTGCACTACACTAGTGCACCATCCTCGTGCACTACACTAGTGCACCATCCTCGTGCACTACACTAGTGCACCATCCTCGTGCACTACACTAGTGCACCATCCTCGTGCACTACACTAGTGCACCATCCTCGTGCACTACACTAGTGCACCATCCTCGTGCACTACACTAGTGCACCATCCTCGTGCACTACACTAGTGCACCATCCTCGTGCACTACACTAGTGCACCATCCTCGTGCACTACACTAGTGCACCATCCTCGTGCACTACACTAGTGCACCATCCTCGTGCACTACACTAGTGCACCATCCTCGTGCACTACACTAGTGCACCATCCTCGTGCACTACACTAGTGCACCCTCCTCGTGCACTACACTAGTGCACCATCCTCGTGCACTACACTAGTGCACCATCCTCGTGCACTACACTCGTGCACCATCCTCGTGCACTACACCAGTGCACCATCCTCGTGCTCGACCCTAGTGCACCATCCTCGTGCACTACACTAGTGCACCATCCTCGTGCACTACACTAGTGCACCATCCTCGTGCACTCCTCGTGCACTACACTAGTGCACCATCCTCGTGCACTACACTAGTGCACTCCTCGTCGTGCACTACACTAGTCCACCATCCTCGTGCACTACACTAGTGCACCATCCTCGTGCACTACACTAGTGCACCATCCTCGTGCACTACACTAGTGCACCATCCTCGTGCACTACACTAGTGCACCATCCTCGTGCACTACACTAGTGCACCATCCTCGTGCACTACACTAGTGCACCATCCTCGTGCACTACACTAGTGCACCATCCTCGTGCACTACACTAGTGCACCATCCTCGTGCACTACACTAGTGCACCATCCTCGTGCACTACACTAGTGGACTCCTCGTGCACTACACACCATAGTGCACCATCCTCGTGCACTACACTAGTGCACCATCCTCGTGCACTACACGAGCGCACCATCCTCGTGCACTACACTAGTGCACCATCCTCGTGCACTACACTAGTGCACCATCCTCGTGCACTACACTAGTGCACCATCCTCGTGCACTACACTAGTGCACCATCCTCGTGCACTACACTAGTGCACCATCCTCGTGCACTACACTAGTGCACCATCCTCGTGCACTACACTAGTGCACCATCCTCGTGCACTACACTAGTGCACCATCCTCGTGCACTACACTAGTGCACCATCCTCGTGCACTACACTAGTGCACCATCCTCGTGCACTACACTAGTGCACCATCCTCGTGCAGTGCACTGCACTAGTGCACCATCCTCGTGCACTACACTAGTGCACCATCCTCGTGCACTACACTAGTGCACCATCCTCGTGCACTACACTAGTGCACCATCCTCGTGCACTACACTAGTGCACCATCCTAGTGCACTACACTAGTGCACCATCCTCGTGCACTACACTAGTGCACCAGCCTCGTGCACTGCACTAGTGCACCATCCTCGTGCACTACACTAGTGCACCATCCTCGTGCACTACACTAGTGCACCATCCTCATCACTACACTAGTGCACCATCCTCGTGCACTACACTAGTGCACCATCCGAGTGCACTACACTAGTGCACCATCCTCGTGCACTACACTAGTGCACCATCCTCGTGCACTACACTAGAGCACCAGCCTCATCACTACACTAGTGCACCATCCTCGTGCACTACACTAGTGCACCATCCTCGTGCACTACACTAGTGCACCATCCTCGTGCACTACACTAGTGCACCATCCTCGTGCACTACACTAGTGCACCATCCTCGTGCACTACACTAGTGCACCATCCTCGTGCACTACACTAGTGCACCATCCTCGTGCACTACACTAGTGCACCATCCTCGTGCACTACACTAGTGCACCATCCTCGTGCACTACACTAGTGCACCATCCTCGTGCATTACACTAGTGCACCATCCTCGTGCACTACACTAGTGCACCATCCTCGTGCACTACACTAGTGCACCATCCTCGTGCACTACACTAGTGCACCATCCTCGTGCACTACACTAGTGCACCATCCTAGTGCACTACACTAGTGCACTATCCTCGTGCACTACACTAGTGCACCATCCTCGTGCATTACACTAGTGCACCATCCTCGTGCACTACACTAGTGCATCATCCTCGTGCACTACACTAGTGCACCATCCTCGTGCACTACGCTAGTGCACCATCCTCGTGCACTACACTAGTGTACCATCCTCGTGCACTACACTAGTGCACCATCCTCGTGCACTACACTAGTGCACCATCCTCGTGCACTACACTAGTGCACCATCCTCGTGCACTACACTAGTGCACCATCCTCGTGCACTACACTAGTGCACCATCCTAGTGCACTACCCTAGTGCACTATCCTCGTGCACTACACTAGTGCACCATCCTCGTTCATTACACTAGTGCACCATCCTCGTGCACTACACTAGTGCACCATCCTAGTGCACTACACTAGTGCACTATCCTCGTGCACTACACTAGTGCACCATCCTCGTGCATTACACTAGTGCACCATCCTCGTGCACTACACTAGTGCACCATCCTAGTGCACTACCCTAGTGCACTATCCTCGTGCACTACACTAGTGCACCATCCTCGTGCACTACACTAGTGCACCATCCTCGTGCATTACACTAGTGCACCATCCTCGTGCACTACACTAGTGCACCATCCTCGTGCATTACACTAGTGCACCATCCTCGTGCATTACACTAGTGCACCATCCTCGTGCACTACACTAGTGCACCATCCTCGTGCACTACACTAGTGCACCATCCTCGTGCACTACACTAGTGCACCATCCTAGTGCACTACACTAGTGCACCATCCTCGTGCACTACACTAGTGCACCATCCTCGTGCATTACACTAGTGCACCATCCTCGTGCACTACACTAGTGCACTAGTGAGGCACTTAGATCTAAATTTAACCCGCCTCTGTGTTTGACCTGATCTATTGAAAGATAGTTAAGAGTCTGATGGAGCACCTGTAGCGGGGAACACCTGTAGATGAGAAGAAACACCTGTAGATGAGAAGAAACACCTGTAGATGGGAAGAAACACCTGTAGATGGGAAGAAACACCTGTAGATAAGAAGGAACACCTGTGAATGGGAAAAAAATCTGTGGAGCGGAAGAAACACCTGTAGATGGGAAGAAACACCTGTAGATGGGAAGAAACACCCGTAGATGGGAAGAAACACCTGTAGATGGGAAGAGACACCTGTAGATGGGAAGGAAAACTTGTAGATGAGAAGAAACACCTGTAGATGGGAAGGAACACTTGTAGATGAGAAGAAATACCTGTAGATGGATTAAACACCTGTAGATGGGAAGAAACACCTGTTAATGGGAAGAAACACTTGTAGATGAGAAGAAATACCTGTAGATGGATTAAACACCTGTAGATGGGAAGGAAAACTTGTAGATGAGAAGAAACACCTGTAGATGGATTAAACACCTGTAGATGGGAAGAAACGCCTGTAGAATAGAAGAAACACCTGTTGATAGCAAGAAACACCTGTTGATGGGAAGAAACACCTGT
>NC_091317.1:21094146-21099146 GCF_038502225.1 Cherax quadricarinatus
TCATTAAAAACCAGCGGGGTTTTGAGAAAATGGAAGGATTGGATGGCACGGGCGAAAGGGACTACTTAGTAGGAACAATCCAGTCTGAGGGACATAAGGTGATAATTGCAGTAATGTACAACCCACACAGAACTGCAGGAGACCAAGAGCAACAGAGCAATGGTCGACACACTAGCCGAGGTGGCCAGGAGAGCACACATGGGGGAAACAAAGTTACTAGTTATGGGTGATTTCAATCACAAGGAGATTGACTGGGAAAACCTGGAGCCCCATGGAGGTCCCGAAACATGGAGAGCCAAGATGATGGATGTAGTACTGGAAAACCTCATGCATCAACATGTTAGAGACACTACCAGAGAGAGGTGAGGATGAACCAGCAAGACTGGACCTTGTATTCACCTTGAGTAGTTCGGACATCGAGGATATCATGTATGAAAGGCCCCTGGGAGCTAGTGATCATGTGGTTCTGTGCTTCGACTACATAGTTGAGCTTCAAGTGGAGAGAGTAGCAGGAATAGGTTGGGAAAAACCAAACTTCAAAAGGGGGAACTACTCAGGCATGAGGAACTTCCTGCAAGACATTCAGTGGGAGAGGGAACTGACAGGAAAACCAGTACAAGAAATGATGGACTATGTGGCAACAAAATGCAAGGAGGCAGAGGAGAGGTTTGTTCCCAAGGGAAACAGAAATAATGGGAAGAACAGAACGAGTCCTTGGTTCACCCAAAGATGTAGGGAGGCAAAAACTAGATGTACTAGAGAATGGAAAAGGTACAGAAGACAGAGAACTCAGGAAAATAAAGAGAGTAGCCGAAGAGCCAGAAACGAATATGCACAGATAAGAAGGGAGGCTCAGCGACAGTATGAAAATGACATAGCATCGAAAGTCAAGTCTGACCCGAAGCTGTTGTATAGCCACATCAGGAGGAAAACAACAGTCAAGGACCAGGTAATCAGACTGAGGAAAGGTGATGGGGAGTTCACAAGAAACGAGCGAGAGGTAGGTCAGGAGCTCAACACGAGATTTAAAGAAGTATTTACAGTGGAAACCAGTAGGACTCCAGGAAATCAGAACATGGGGTACACCAGCAAGTGCTGGATGAGGTACATATAACCAAGGAGGAGGTGAAGAAGCTGCTACGCGAACTTGACACCTCAAAGGCGGTGGGACCAGACAACATCTCTCCGTGGGTCCTTAAAGAAGGAGCAGAGATACTGTGTGAGCCATTAACAAAGATCTTCAACACATCAATTGAAACTGGGCAACTCCCTGAGGTATGGAAGATGGCAAATGTAGTCCCAATTTTTAAAAAGGGAGACAGACATGAGGCACTAAAGTACAGACCTGTATCACTAACGTGTATAGTATGCAAAGTCATGGAGAAGATCACCAGGAGGAGAGTGGTGGAGCACCTGGAAAGAAACAAGTGTATAATTGACAACCAGCACGGTTTCAGGGAAGGAAAATCCTGTGTCACAAACCTACTGGAGTAAAATTTTATGACAAGGTGACAGAAGACAAGAGAAAGAGGGGTGGATCGACTGCATTTTTTTGGACCGCAAGAAGGCCTTCGACACAGTTCCTCACAAGAGGTTACTGCAAAAGCTAGAGGATGAGGCACACATAACAGGAAAGACACTGCAATGGATCAGAGAATACCTGACAGGGAGGCAACAACGAGTCATGGTACGTGACGAGGTGTCAGAGTGGGCGCCTGTGACAAGCGGGGTTCCACAGGGGTCAGTCCTAGGACCTATGCTGTTTTTGGTATATGTGAATGACATAACGGAAGGGATAGGCTCAGAAGTGTCCTTGTTTGCAGATGGTGTGAAGTTAATGAGAAGAATCAAATCGGATGAGGATCAGGCAGGACTACAAAGAAACCTCGACAGGCTGGTCACCTGGTCCAGCAACTGGCTCCTTGAATTTAACCCCGTCAAGTGCAGTCATGACGATCGGGGAAGGGCAAAGAAGACCGCAGACACAGTATAGTCTAGGTGGCCAAAAACTGCATACCTCACTCGAGGAAAAAGATCTTGGGGTGAGTATAATACCGAGCATATCTCCTGAGGCGCACATCAGTCGGATAACTGCTGCAGCGCACGGGCATCTGGTAAACCTAAGGAAAGCAATCGTTCAAGACTCTGTACACCATATACATCAGGCCCATACTGGAGTATGAAGCACCAGTTTGGAATCCACACCTGGTGAAGCACTTCAAGAAATTGGAGAAAGTGCAAAGGTTTGTAACAAGACTAGTCTCAGAGCTAAGGGGATTGTCCGACTAAGAAAGGTTTAGGGAAATTGTCCTGACAACACTGGAGGACAGGAGGATCAGGGAAGACATGAAAACGAGATATAAAATACTGCTTGGAATAGATAAGGTGGACAGAGACAGGATGTTCCAGAGAGGGGACACAGAAACAAGGGGTCACAATTAAAAGCTGAAGATTCAGACGAGTCACAGGGATGTTTGGAAGTATTTCTTCAGTCATAGAGTCGTCAGGAAGTGGACCAGTCTAGCAAGTGATGTAGTGGAGTCATGAAACATATATAGCTTTAAGACGAGGTATGGCAAAGCTCAGGGAGCAGATAGAGAGAGGACCTAGTAGCGATCAGTGAAGACTCGGGGCCAAGAGCTGAGTCTCGACCCCTGCAGCCACAATTAGGTGAGTACAATTAGGTGAGTACACACACACACACTCAGTAGTCGCTTTATTAGGTACAACCTTCTAATACTGGGTTGGGTCTCTCCTTTGCTCCATGAACAGCCTTAATTTTTGGTATCATGGATTCAACAAGATGCTGGGAAATTTTTTTAGAGGTCCTGGTCCATGTCGACATGATAGTATCACAGCTGATGCAGATTTCTCTGCTACATATTAATGCTGCGAATCTCCTTTTCCATGACATCTCGAAGGTTTGCGCCAAATTCTGACCGAATTATCTGCATGCCGCAGGAGAAATCACGATTTGTCAAACAAGGGGACTTTTTTCCAGTGTTCAACTGTTCAGTTTTGGCGAGGCTGTCCTCACTGTAACCTCAGTTTTAAGTTATTAGCTGACAGGAGTGGAACCCAGTGTGGTGTTCTTTTGGTGTAACCCATCCACTTCAATGTTTGACGCATTGTGCATTCAGAGATGCTCTTTTGTATACCAGTGTTGTAACGCATGGTCATTAGTGTTACTGTTACCTTTCTGGCAGCTTGAATCAGTCTGGCCATTCTCCTCTGACTTCTCTCATTAACAAGGTGTTTTCGCCCACAGAACTGCCACTCACTGGATATTTTGTGTTTTTAACACCAACAATCAGTCCACAGTCAAAGTCACTTAGATCACATTTTTTCTCTACACTCATGTTTGCTCTGAGAAACAAATTCATGCTGTTAGTCACCGAGGTACTGCCACGTGAATGGCCAGTGAGTGTATTATGCGTCCATATATATATATATATATATATATATATATATATATATATATATATATATATATATATATATATATATATATATATATATATATATATATATATATATATAAGTCGTGCTGAATATGTAAAACTGGTCAATTAGCAAGAACTCATTTAAAATTAAGTCCTTTTTAAATTTTCTCCTATACGTTTAAAGATATATTTTTTTCATTAATGATAATGTAAAAATTTTTAATTTTGCACCAAAAGAATCTTAGAAAACTTACCTAACCTTATTATAACAAGAACGTTTTATTTTAGCCTAACCTAACTAAATATATTTTAGATTTGTTTACAATAATTGAATACTAAACAAACACAGTGAAATATACTTTTTTCGTTAGGTTCAGAATGATTTTGGCGAAATTATTGCATACACAAATTTTCACTTGTCCTATATGGCAAGATGAGCGTTGCTATTTAAGCCAAGATCGCAAGTTCTGCCTATTCGGCACGACATTTTATATATATATATATATATATATATATATATATATATATATATATATATATATATAGATATATATATATATATATGTCGTGCCGAATAGGCAGAACTTGCGATCTTGGCTTAAATAGCAACGCTCATCTTGCCATATAGGACAAGTGAAAATTTGTGTATGCAATAATTTTGCCAAAATCATTTTGAACCTAACGAAAAAAATATATTTCACTGTGCTTGTTTAGTATTAAATTATTGTAAACAAATCTAAAATATATTTTGTTGGGTTAGGTTAAAATAAATTGTTCTTGTTATAACAAGGTTAGGTAAGTTTTCTAAGATTCTTTTGGTGCAAAATTAAAATTTTTTACATTAACATTAATGAAAAAAATATATCTTTAAACGTATAAGAGAAAATTTTAGAAAGGACTTAATTTTAAATGAGTTCTTGCTAATTGACCAGTTTTACATATTCGGCACGACATATATATATATATATATATATATATATATATATATATATATATATATAGATATTTATATATATGTATATATATATATACATACATACATATATATATATATATATATATATATATATATATATATATATATATATATATATATATATATATATATATATATATATATATATATATATATATATATATATATATGTATATGTCGTGCCGAATAGGTAAAACTGGTCAATCAGCAAAAAATCATTTAAAAATAGGTCCTTTCTAAAAAAAATCTCTTATACATTTAAATATATATATATATATATATATATATATATATATATATATATATATATATATATATATATATATATATATATATATTTAATTATATTTATATAGGGAAGTACCACCTCTATAGCTGGAATGGGGACCCTCATCCTCAGAGAAGACAATAAACGTAACTCAGGGAAAACTCAAGGTTCTCCCCGGAGCTGTTTGAATATTTTCTTCTCCTACCACCCCCTATATATTTTATATTCTATGTGAACATTTATTAATAAACAGAATACATTTACAGAAAAAACAAACATGAATACAATGGCACAATGTATCAAAGATCATGAA
>NC_091317.1:21116646-21161811 GCF_038502225.1 Cherax quadricarinatus
CAACCAGCACCTAGAACCCTCCACCCAACACCTAGAACCCTCCACCCAACACCTAGAACCCTCCACCCAGCACCTAGGCAAACACACACACACACACACACACACACACACACACACACACACACTGAACTTGCCTTCATTTCCACAATTTACAGGTTCACACTCTCACACTTGGCTGACACAGCGTCCCAGGTTCACACTCTCACACTTGGCTGACACAGCGTCCCAGGTTCACACTCTCACACTTGGCTGACACAGCGTCCCAGGTTCACACTCTCACACTTGGCTGACACAGCGTCCCAGGTTCACACTCTCACACTTGGCTGACACAGCGTCCCAGGTTCACACTCTCACACTTGGCTGACACAGCGTCCCAGGTTCACACTCTCACACTTGGCTGACACAGCGTCCCAGGTTCACACTCTCACACTTGGCTGACACAGCGTCCCAGGTTCACACTCTCACACTTGGCTGACACAGCGTCCCAGGTTCACACTCTCACACTTGGCTGACACAGCGTCCCAGGTTCACACTCTCACACTTGGCTGACACAGCGTCCCAGGTTCACACTCTCACACTTGGCTGACACAGCGTCCCAGGTTCACACTCTCACACTTGGCTGACACAGCGTCCCAGGTTCACACTCTCACACTTGGCTGACACAGCGTCCCAGGTTCACACTCTCACACTTGGCTGACACAGCGTCCCAGGTTCACACTCTCACACTTGGCTGACACAGCGTCCCAGGTTCACACTCTCACACTTGGCTGACACAGCGTCCCAGGTTCACACTCTCACACTTGGCTGACACAGCGTCCCAGGTTCACACTCTCACACTTGGCTGACACAGCGTCCCAGGTTCACACTCTCACACTTGGCTGACACAGCGTCCCAGGTTCACACTCTCACACTTGGCTGACACAGCGTCCCAGGTTCACACTCTCACACTTGGCTGAC
Source organism: Cherax quadricarinatus (assembly GCF_038502225.1). Classification (NCBI taxonomy): domain Eukaryota; kingdom Metazoa; phylum Arthropoda; class Malacostraca; order Decapoda; family Parastacidae; genus Cherax; species Cherax quadricarinatus. Next base: position 21,117,604 of record NC_091317.1, read on the forward strand.
ACAGCGTCCCAGGTTCACACTCTCACACTTGGCTGACACAGCGTCCCAGGTTCACACTCTCACACTTGGCTGACACAGCGTCCCAGGTTCACACTCTCACACTTGGCTGACACAGCGTCCCAGGTTCACACTCTCACACTTGGCTGACACAGCGTCCCAGGTTCACACTCTCACACTTGGCTGACACAGCGTCCCAGGTTCACACTCTCACACTTGGCTGACACAGCGTCCCAGGTTCACACTCTCACACTTGGCTGACACAGCGTCCCAGGTTCACACTCTCACACTTGGCTGACACAGCGTCCCAGGTTCACACTCTCACACTTGGCTGACACAGCGTCCCAGGTTCACACTCTCACACTTGGCTGACACAGCGTCCCAGGTTCACACTCTCACACTTGGCTGACACAGCGTCCCAGGTTCACACTCTCACACTTGGCTGACACAGCGTCCCAGGTTCACACTCTCACACTTGGCTGACACAGCGTCCCAGGTTCACACTCTCACACTTGGCTGACACAGCGTCCCAGGTTCGCACTCTCATACAAATTCTTGTGTAGTCTTCAATGGGAATATGGAATTGTAAAAGAGAAGTGAGGCGAATGTTGTGAGGCGAGTACTGTGATGCAAGTTCTGTGAGGCGAGTGTTGTGAGGCGAGTATTGTCAGGCGAGTACTGTGAGGCGAGTACTGTGAGGCGAGTTTTTTGAGGCGAGTGTTGTGAGGCGAATACTGTGAGGCGAGTGTTGTGAGGCGAGTGCTGTGAGGCGAGTACTGTGAGGCGAGTGTTGTGAGGCGAGTACTGTGAGGCGAGTGTTGTCAGGCGAGTACTGTGAGGCGAGTATTGTCAGGCGAGTACTGTGAGGCGAGTGCTGTGAGGCGAGTACTGTGATGCAAGTTCTGTGAGGCGAGTACTGTGAAGCGAGAACTGTGAGGCGAGAACTGTGAAGCGAGTACTGTGAGGCGATTACTGTGTCAGCTTCTGGTGTTACTGTGTTTACTCTCACACTCTGGGTTACCCTCGTCACAAGTTACACATCCATCTGCCCAACTTCCCACTCACTCCTCTTACCAGTATCGTGGGCGCCCTTACGTCACGGTCGCACTTGTCGAAGGCTTTCTCAGAAGTCGATGTTCATCTGAGACCATCACAGTGGTCCAGGAGCTGTGATAGGCAGCAGTGATTTTTGCTTCATCCGTCTTGACCTGATATACCTTTCATATACCTTTGATGAGTTCCCAGAGTTTTTATACTCTCGGAGCCCGGCCATGTATCAGAATCGATCCTGAGTCTTTCATTTTCTATTATTCTATATGGTTGGCCATTTTGCATCTAAAAATCCTTTCAGAAATCAAAATAATGAGATGTCAGAGCCACTGGTCTATATATTTTTTTTTTTGTACACTTGTTTTCTTGCCACCATTGTAGAAGACTAATGGTTATGACTTTGACCATAATTTTTAAAGGGGTGGAGGGGTAAGCCAGCGGAAGGTCTCGGTCATTTGACCAAAAACTCCAGCTGCGGGTCATAATATGACTAAGACCCGCGTCAGGAAGTTACTTGTCATGTTTCCTGACGAACCTTACCTAACAAATTTACTGACGTTCTTCAATAAAACATTTGAGTCAGTAGACAGTAATAAAGGATATGATATTGTTTATTTGGATTTCAGTAAAGCCTTCGATAGAGTACCTCACAAGAGACTCTTAAGAAAAGTGGCAGCTCATGGTATAGGAGGAAAACTTCTAGCATGGATAGAGGCATGACTGACCAATAGAAAGCAGAGTTTCCATTAATGGGGTCATATCTGAATGGGGAATTGTCCGTTGTTGATTGTAGTGGCTGGTACGTTGTTGTCCGTTGTTGATTGTAGTGGCTGGTACGTTGTTGTCCGTTGTTGATTGTAGTGGCTGGGCCTAAAACTGATCCTAGTGGCGTTCCACTAGGATCAGTTTTAGGCCCTCTTTTGTTCGTAATTTACATTAATGACCTTGATGAAAGAATTACAATTGACATGAGCAAATTTCCTGATAATACAAAAATAGGCCATGTGATTCATTCCGAGAAGGATACCAATGAACTCCAGGAGGATTTGGACAAATTAATGTCTTGGTCTGAAAAATGGCAGATGAAGTTCAATGAAAATAATGAAAATAACCCTCGAAGTTATAAACTAAGTAGAGTAGAGCTTGATCATACAGTATGTGAAAAGACTTGGGAGTCATGGTGAGCAGAAATCTAGATGAATGGTTAAGGGAACCGACAAGTTGATAAATTAAACACATATGCAACACTTGGGTATCTTTGTTGAGGATAAGGTACTCCCCAAACACTTCTCCACCCACTCTATACACCCCACATCCCCAGTGAACTCCCCACACCTCCACCCGACACCCCACCTCCACCCACACATTCCTACATAACCTCCCAACATACTGTACATAAAGTTGTAGCATACATATGCAAGTACACATATTATGTAGGCACACATGTATAAATGAACTGGGCATATGTACTTACACGAAGAAAACAGAAAGGGTGTCACACGCAAACACACACACACACACACACACACACACACACACACACACACACACACACACACACACACACACACACACACACACACACACACACACACACACACACAGTGAAGAGGCGGAGCCAGGAGTTATGACTCGACCCCTGCAACCACATATAGGTGAGTACACACACACACACACACACAGTAAAATAGAGAAGAATCAAAATGTGGTACTTAGATACAGACGGATTAACCAAGCAATGTGAAGTCATGAGAGGAAGAAGAAGAGAGGACGAAGAAAATGATATATTAGTTGGAGTGGAGAGGAAACTGCAATAAATGCTAACACGTGCGGTATTCCCCGAGGGCGATCAAATAATGAGAGAAGAGAGGGAAAAGACAGGAGTAATGGTGATGGTCAGAAACCACAGGAGTTTCGATAAATTAGGAAATATGGATATAGGGGATTTCAGGGAGGATATACTGTTGCAGGTTGTGTAGTGTCTGGAGAGATGAAAGCAACGGTGGCAGTCATATATTGCACAGACTGGACAATACGGAGGCCAGTCCGAATACCTGGACAATGATTAACATGCTGGAGACAGTAGGAAAGGGAGAGAGAGAGAGAGAGAGAGAGAGAGAGAGAGAGAGAGAGAGAGAGAGAAAGCATGAAGGAACAACGCTAAAGTCTTAGCACGGGGAGCTTTCAACGCTTAACTGCTAGCACTGTACTGGGGGATTTCAAGCACCAAAAGACTGACTGGGAAAACTTGGACCTCCCAGGAAGACCAGAAACATGCTGAGTAAAATTTATGGAGGCAGTAACGAAGAATTTTCAGCCGGAAGCAAGAAGAGTGAGAGGGAGACATGAGCCAGCCAGACTCCATCTGGTTTTCATACAACACGAACATTACCTGGCTCACGTTTCTTACAAGGAAGAACTAGTTGACAGCGATCATGTAGTGTTAAGTCTGACTTTCTTGGGTTATCTTAAGTAATCTACACATATGCTGCCATGTATGATAATTTATGTAAGTGTATGTGTACCTGTCCCTGAGTAAACTGACTTAGTTCCCCGTGTAAACAAAAGCGGAAAAAGAAATGGAAGCGAGCAAGAGTAAGTGGGATTACGGAAGAGAAGACTGAGGTGGAAGGAGAATCTGAGAGAATTGCAATGGGAAAGGGAAGTATAAGAGCAAAACTGGACAGGAAAAGATGGAAGTAAATGGTCAAAGTCGGACCGAAACGTCGTCATAAGCTCCTCTCTTCTATGTGCGGGTAATTTGTGTATGGAAGTAATGAACAGAGTGCCAAGAAGCAAACAAATAATTTATGTCAAACACGAAGGGAGGAATAACGAAAACAGAGAAAGCCCGTAATTCAATCATGAGCTCAGAGAAGTCAAGGGGACGTGCAAGAGAGTTTGTGAGACAAACACAGTACCAAATCATGATACAGAACACTACAAGGGAAGCAGAAGAGGCAGAAACTATTGCGCAAGAACAAAGAGAGAAGATGACAGACACTTTGACAATGATATTCCGTCACGGGCCAAAACTGAACCAAAGATTCTCTACAGTCACATGTTAAAAAAAAGAATACGACTGTGAAGGCCCAAGTGATGATGCTGCAGGAAGGAAGGAAGGAAGAAGGAAGGAAGGAAGGAAGGAAGGAGAGACACCGACCAAGAATGACAGACGAGTATGCAGAATTTAACAAAATATTCGAAGAGATATTTAGAGAATCAAGTGGTGATCTAAGTATTGTGAGTCACTGACATAACAACACAGAGTTGGACACTTTTAATACAACAAAAGTTACGAGATTACTAAAGGAGGATGATGTAATAGAGGCAATGGAACTAGACGAGGATGAGAACCCCTGTGTGACCCAGTACCCACTGTGTGACCCAGTACCCACTGTGTGACCCAGTAGCGATAGTCTTTAATCATAATAATAATAATAATTTTTATTTTAGCATGATACATGTTTGTACAAAGGGGTATAACAATTGGGTGTACGTGCCAAATGCCCCTTTATATGCAGAGCATCTCTAGCAAACTTAAGGCTAACTTAAGATTAACAAGGCAATAACAGTGTAAAACTGTACATATGGTCAACGACCTGCCAAGTGTATCTCAACAACTACTCTTATTCTCTTTACTAACGACACGACTTTTGTCATCTCTGACACTAATCCAGCCTCAGTCAATGCTATTGTTAATGAAGAGCTCATAGAAATAGCAACCTGGATAATTGTCAATAAACCTACACTGAATATAGACAAAACTTTTCGCAATATGTTTGGAAGTAGAGGAAGTGAGGACGAATTAAACATTATGCTTAACAACATCCTTATTGCTAAACATAATGAGGGAAAATTCCTGGTTTACACCTTGACACTAACCTGAAATTCAACACCCATATCCAACACACAACAAAAGAGTATCTAAAACAGTTGGGATCCTTTCAAAGATACGTTACTATGTACCACAACCAGCACTACTTACACTATACTATTCATTGATCTACCCCCACCTCACCTATGCAATTTCTGTCTCTGGCTCCACGATGACAAGTCACCTAAAGTCAATAATAACCCAACAAAAAGCTACAGTGAGAATGATCACACAATCCACAGCTAGATAATCCTCCCCCCCCCCACTTTTCAAAGAACTAGTCACTATACAAAACATTCACTCGTACTACTGTGCTGACTACATTTACAGAAGAATCACTTTCAATGTAAATCCTGACCTGAAGCTCTGTCGCAATAAGACCCATGGACACAATACTAGACACAAAAATCTCTGTGACATTCCCCGTGTCAGGTTAAATCTTTTCAAAAACTTAATGCACATAAAAGGACCCAAAATCTGGAACTCTCTGGCAGAAATCTCCAGAACCACTGACTCAGCTAGCATTTTTAAAACCACAATTAGAAAACACCTTATCTCATTAACCTATCCTCGGCCATCATATATAAATATATAAAAAAAAACTATAAATGCATTTGCTTAATATCATGAAAATAGGTAAATCATTATAATCAATATATAAATACTCTCAATATCTGTAATCATCTCAAATGCTATGTTAATCATTCCATTGTGTCTACCTGAGGTTAATAATCAGAACAGTAATTCTTCTGTGCCAAACTCATTAAAATCATATAACATGAACTAATGGAATAATCTCACCTCCTGGCGGTATATAAGGCTCCATCCTGTCACTTCAACTCCATATTGTTTCAGACTATGGAATAATACTCGTCTCCAGACTGAGGGACTGACCACCTCAAAACTTCAAGGGTGATGGACTGATTACATCGTCTTCAAGTCTCTTCTGCTTCTATCAACTTTTCTGTACTCGACTGAAGAAGCCTACTGTGTAGGCGAAACGTTTAGAAATAAAGATACCTAACTGTTGCATATGTGTCTTACCTAACATCAATTTTCTCGTATTCTTTGTGAGCAACAAGGCTTCCCTGAGGTACACTAGTATCCAGGGGTCTTGTTGAGGAGGTTGTGTCATTGATCGAGACGTATTGCTTTCTGTTAGTAAGGTATAACTTGATATATGTAAGTGCATGGCCTCTTATACCTTAATGATCAAGCTTGAGGAGTAGGATGCTGTCATCTACTGTATCAAAAGCTTTATTAAGGTTAATAGAGTCCAAGCGGGAATTCGTTTTTTTCCAATGCTGTGTAAAGTAGGTCTAGCATTTTATTATTGCGTCATTTGTGCTTTTGTTTCTCCTGAAGCCAAAGTGGCAGGTGTTAAGGATGCTTTGTGATGTTATGAAGGAGTATATTATTTTCTGTATGAGCTTCTCCATGATTTTGGAAAGTAAAGACAGGTTTGATATTGGCCTCTAACTGTTTACATCCGTCGGGTCACCATCTTTGTGTATTGGTGTTATCCTTGCTACTTTGAGTGATGCCGGGAAAGTGTTGGTTTTCTTGTGATTTGTTAAAGACTAAAGTAGTGGTTGGTGAAAGGATTTGAGCCGCTCGTTTATACAGTAGTGGTGGTACTTGGGTTACATTTCCTGATTTGTTTTTTAGAGACTTACTAATGATGGTAACCTCAGTGGGCTCTGTTGGTGCAAGATAGAGGGATGATGGGAAGTTTCCATGTAGACAGTCATTAGCTCGGGCATTGTTAACTGGAATTTTAGTGGCGAGACTTGATCCTATGGTTGAGAAGAAGTTATTTATCTTGTTAGCTGTATCAGTAGGCCAGAGTTTCGGTTCGTTTGGTTTAGTTAGCACAATATTACTAGTAGTGTTCAGTTTGTGGTGCCCAGGATCTGAGAAAGTATCTTCCAGGTCTTTTTAATAGTTGCTGGACTTTCTGGTTAATTTGGTGAGGACTGACGTATAGTGTTTAATGAATTCTTTACTTATTAAGTCCCTTCTATATTGTTATTCACATTATTGTTCCATATTAATGGATCTCAGGATACTGTTAGTAAGTCATGGGTAAGTTTGTTTTTTATTAGTGATCTGTTGAGTTTTTATGGGACAATGTTTGTTATATGGTCTAGTATGTATTTTGTTTATAAATGTGTCTACCCATCCATTGATACCAACAACATTAGAAAATTCTGTAGGTCATCAACTGAGCTTAGTTCTGCAGTGAAGTTATTTATTGAAGTCTCATCATGGAGTCGAAAAGAGAATTTATTACATTTCATTGGTTGCTGACAAATGTTTGTTTGGAGGAAAGTTGGGTCGTGGTCAGTATTGTTGTCCGTGATTATCCCCGCTTTAAGGGGGGCGAGTATGTTTGTCCATATGTGGTCAATTATGGCCGCACTCGTCTCAGTTAATCTTGTTGGTTTTGTAATCGCTTGTATGAGTAGTGTATTGTTCATGTTGTTAATGAAGTCAGTAACATATTGGTCAACTCTCTGGTCAAGGTTGATGTTGAAGTCTCCTGCTGGTAGTAGGTGCTGTTTATTCATCTGTTTATCTGTAATCAGTATTTTAAGTTTATCGCTGAAGGCTGGGATGTTAATATGAGGCATCCTGTATATTGCCTCAATTGCTATAGAGTTTTTAAAGTTTCTTACAGAGAAGTTTGCAAATACATACTCACTATATTCATTATTGAAAGATATGGTGTTGCTACTTGATAGTTCATTAGAATAATAGATGGTAATACCTCCCTCAGTTTGTTCTGGGCTGTAGTTGTGGGTTGCTGTGTATCCTGGTAGTGCGTAGTTGTTTATTGTGACTTGCTTAAGTCAAGTTTCAATAAGAATAATACAGGGGAAAGTTGTCTTTAATGAATCTCGGAGTGCCAGGACGCCATCATAGTGTTTACTTAGGGATCTAATATTGTAATTCAAAAATATAATATTTCTGTCATTGCTGAGGACAGTACTGACTTGTGCTGCTGTGTAGTAAATACAGTTAATCTCAGTTAAGTGTTGACTGGGAGTTAGATTATGAAGATTCAGTTCTGGGTCGGTTTCAGCATTGAGCATTTACGATTGACTGATAAATATTTAAATGATTATGATGATGATAGATGACAGAGGGTAATATTACTATCTGCAATAGTGAGTTGGTTGAACAATAATGGTGTGAGTGTATATTGTTCCAGCAGATTGTACATACTAATAAACATATAGTGATATAGGAGTAATGAAATATAATGAACGATTAATACTAGATATACCTATAGCACCTAACTGTTATTGTACTAATAACTGCATAAAGTAGACAGTAAACAAAAGTGTTATAATCAGCAGCACCTAACTCTGGACAGTGTTGCATTAACTATGTTATAGACTACACACAGTAGTTCAAAATAAAGTAGAGGTTTATACTAACATGGACGTTGAAAGATACAAATATAATTGAAAAAAATAGAAAATAAACTGTAAATTAGTGTTTGAACAACTTTGACAGTTAAACTGCTGTCAGATTACAAATGACAATTAGGTTTTATAGAGAATAATTTCCTAAAAGCTGGAGTTTGATAACAGTCCTGGTGGAAGATGGGCACAAGGAGCATTTTATTCTGACTCAGCATCACTTAGGAAGTTGTTAAGTTCATGTTCAGTAGAAATAAAATATCTCCTTCCTGTTGATTCCTTTTTAATAACAATTTTCCCGTCCCTTGCAAAGCACTGATGGATTTTCCGGTCATGTCGTAGTTTTCTTAGTCTACAGGACAACTGCCAGAAAATTGGAAAAAGGCAAATGTGGGAGAGTTAAGAGACATTTTAGGCCGGTACCTCTAACATGAATATTATCAAACTTTTTGAAGAAGATTGAACAAAATAATGAAATTAAAACTCTTAGAGATAAAATTCTTTACAGAAAACCATGATAGGTTAAGGGATGTCCTGTCTTATTACGAACTTGCTGGAGTTGTATGAGAGAATAACAGAAATGAAACAAGTAATGGCTATGTCTTGTAAGGAAAGGTTAAGGAACTCGACCTGATGACAGTGGAGGAGAGATAGTGGGAGACATGATAACGATGTATAAAATACTGAGAGGAATTGAAATGGATAAAAAGGGCTAGAATGTTCCAGTTGTGTCCCCTTGCTCACGGGATACATGAACAAGAAGACACAGCTGGGCGTTGAGAACTCAGATGAGCCATAGGGATGTTAGGAAGTATTTCTTCAGCCTTAGAGTTGTAAGGAACAATCTGGAGAGTGATGTAGTGGAGGCAGGATCCATACATACATAGCTTTAAGAAGAGGTACGATAAGGCTCTTGGAGTCGGGAGAGAGTGAACCTAGTAGTGACCATCGAAGAGGCGGAGCCATGAGCTGTAACTCAACCCCTGCAGCCACACACACACGGACACACACAGACAGATAGACAGACAGACAGACAGACAGACAGACAGACAGACAGACACACACACACACACACACACACACACACACACACACACACACACACACACACACACACACACACACACACACACACACACACGCACACACACACACACACACACCTGGTCGAGCAATTGGCTCCTGGAGTTCAACCCCACTAAGTGCAAAGTCATGAAGATTGGGGAAGGGCAAAGAAGACCGCAGACGGAGTACAGTCTAGGGGGCCAAAGACTACAAACTTCACTCAAGGAAAAAGATTTTGGGGTGAATATAACACCAGGCACATCTCCTGAGGCGCACATCAACCAAATAACTGCTGCAGCATATGGGCGCCTGGCAAACCTCAGAACGGCATTCCGACATCTTAATAAGGAATCGTTCAGGACCCTGTACACCGTGTACGTTAGGCCCATATTGGAGTATGCGGCACCAGTTTGGAACCCACACCTAGCCAAGCACGTAAAGAAACTAGAGAAAGTGCAGAGGTTTGCAACAAGACTAGTCCCAGAGCTAAGAGGTATGTCCTACGAGGAGAGGTTAAGGGAAATCGACCTGATGACACTGGAGGACAGGAGAGATAGGAGGGACATGATAACGACATATAAAATACTGAGAGGAATTGACAAGGTGGACAAAGACAGGATGTTCCAGAGATTGAACACAGCAACAAGGGGTCACAGTTGGAAGTTGAAGACTCAGATGAATTACAGGGATGTTAGGAAGTATTTCTTCAGCCACAGAGTAGCCAGGAAGTGGAGTAGTTTGGGAAGTGATGTAGTGGAGGCAGGATCCATACATAGCTTTAAGAAGAGGTATGATAAAGCTCATGGTGCGAGGAGAGTGACCCAGTAGAGGCCAGTGAAGAGGCGGGGCCAGGAGCTATGACTCGACCTTTGCAACCACAACTAGGCGAGTATAAACACACACACACACAGACGGTAGCGAAGGTACACGCACACACACACACGGTAGCGAGGGTACACACACACACACACACGGTAGCGAGGGTACACACACACACACACACACACACACACACACACACACACACACACACACACACAGTAGGCGTCGTATTTCTGTCTGTCAGCAACCTGATACCCACTTTTTAATCTCAGGGTCAAGATGGTGCTATGCCCAGAGCATCATTAAGGAGTAAATTACCCCGCTAGTACACTAGCCTCGCCGACGATACCACACTCACCAATACATACCCACCGTGCCCCTCAGGGTGTTGTGGTGGTTTTCAAAGTTTTGTTGTGTTGTGTGTGGTGTGGTGGTGTTGTTGTGTTGTGTTGTGCTGGTGTTGTTGTGTTGTTGTGTTGTTGTGGTGGTGTTGTGGTGTTGTGGTGTTGTTGTTGTGTTGTGGTGGTGTTGTTGTTTTGTTGTGGTGTGTTGTGTTGTTGTGGTGTGTGTTGTGGTTGTTGTGTTGTGGTGTTGTTTTTTTGTTGTGGTGGTGTTGTGTTGTTGTGGTGGTGTTGTTGTGTTGTGGTGGTGTTGTTGTGTTGTTGTGGTGGTGTTGTTGTGTGTTGTTGTGGTGTGGTGTTGTGTGTGTTGTGGTGGTGTTGTTGTGTGTTGTGGTGGTGTTGTGGTGGTTGTTGTTGTGGTGGTGTTGTTGTGTGTGGTGGTGTTGTTGTGTTGTTGTGGTGGTGTTGTTGTGTTGTGGTGTTGTGGTGTGTGGTGTGTGTGTTGTTGTGGTGGTGTTGTTGTGTTGTGGTGGTGTTGTTGTGTTGTGGTGGTGTTGTGTGTGTTGTGGTGGTGTTGTGTGTTGTGCTGGTGTTGTTGTGTTGTGTGGTGTTGTTGTGTTGTGTGGTGGTGTTGTGGTGGTGTTGTTGTGTTGTGGTGGTGTTGTGGTGTTGTTGTGGTGTTGTGGTGGTGTTGTTGTGTTGTGGTGTTGTGGTGGTGTTGTTGTGTTGTTGTGGTGTTGTGGTGGTGTTGTTGTGTTGTTGTGGTGTTGTGGTGGTGTTGTGGTGGTGTTGTGGTGGTGTTGTGGTGGTGTTGTTGTGTTGTTGTGGTGTTGTGGTGGTGTTGTGTTGTTGTGGTGTTGTGGTGTTGTTGTGTTGTGTGGTGGTGTTGTGTTGTGGTGTGTTGTGTTGTGGTGGTGTTGTGTTGTATTGTGGAGTTGTTGTGTTGTGGTGGTGTTGTGTTGTATTGTGGAGTTGTTGTGTTGTGGTGGTGTTGTGTTGTATTGTGGAGTTGTTGTGTTGTGGTGGTGTTGTGTTGTGGTGGTAGTGTGTTGTGGTGTGTTGTGGTGTTGTGTTGTTGTGGTGGTGTTGTTGTTGTGGTGGTGTTGTTGTGTTGTTGTGGTGGTGTTGTTGTGTTGTTGTGGTGGTGTTGTTGTGTTGTTGTGGTGTTGTTGTGTTGTGGTGTTGTGTTGTTGTGGTGGTGTTGTGTTGTTGTGGTGGTGTTGTTGTGTTGTTGTGGTGGTGTTGTTGTGTTGTTGTGGTGGTGTTGTTGTGTTGTGCTGGTGTTGTTGTGTTGTGGTGGTGTTGTTGTGTTGTTGTGGTGGTGTTGTTGTGTTGTTGTGGTGTTGTTGTGTTGTTGTGGTGTTGTTGTGTTGTTGTGGTGGTGTTGTTGTGTTGTTGTGGTGGTGTTGTTGTGTTGTGGTGGTGTTGTTGTGTTGTGGTGGTGTTGTTGTGTTGTTGTGGTGGTGTTGTTGTGTTGTTGTGGTGGTGTTGTTGTGTTGTGGTGGTGTTGTTGTGTTGTTGTGGTGTTGTTGTGTTGTGGTGGTGTTGTGTTGTTGTGGTGGTGTTGTTGTGTTGTTGTGGTGGTGTTGTTGTGTTGTGGTGGTGTTGTTGTGTTGTGGTGGTGTTGTTGTGTTGTTGTGGTGGTGTTGTTGTGTTGTTGTGGTGGTGTTGTTGTGTTGTGGTGTTGTTGTGTTGTGGTGGTGTTGTTGTGTTGTTGTGGTGGTGTTGTTGTGTTGTTGTGGTGGTGTTGTTGTGTTGTGGTGGTGTTGTTGTGTTGTTGTGGTGGTGTTGTTGTGTTGTTGTGGTGGTGTTGTGTTGTGCTGGTGTTGTTGTGTTGTGGTGTTGTTGTTGTGTTGTTGTGGTGGTGTTGTTGTGTTGTGGTGGTGTTGTTGTGTTGTGCTGGTGTTGTTGTGTTGTGGTGTTGTTGTTGTGTTGTTGTGGTGGTGTTGTTGTGTTGTGCTGGTGTTGTTGTGTTGTGCTGGTGTTGTTGTGTTGTTGTGGTGGTGTTGTTGTGTTGTCCTGGTGTTGTTGTGTTGTTGTGGTGGTGTTGTTGTGTTGTGGTGTTGTTGTTGTGTTGTTGTGGTGTTGTTGTGTTGTGGTGTTGTTGTTGTGTTGTGCTGGTGTTGTTGTGTTGTGGTGGTGTTGTTGTTGTGTTGTGGTGGAGTTGTTGTTGTGTTGTGGTGGTGTTGTTGTGTTGTGGTGGTGTTGTTGTTGTGTTGTGGTGGTGTTGTTGTTGTGTTGTTGTGGTGTTGTTGTTGTGTTGTCCTGGTGTTGTTGTGTTGTTGTGGTGGTGTTGTTGTGTTGTGGTGTTGTTGTTGTGTTGTTGTGGTGTTGTTGTGTTGTGGTGTTGTTGTTGTGTTGTGCTGGTGTTGTTGTGTTGTTGTGGTGTTGTTGTTGTGTTGTCCTGGTGTTGTTGTGTTGTTGTGGTGGTGTTGTTGTGTTGTGGTGTTGTTGTGTTGTTGTGGTGGTGTTGTTGTGGTGGTGGTAGTGTTGTTGTGGTGGTAGTGTTGTTGTGGTGGTAGTGTTGTTGCTGTGGTAGTGTTGTTGTGTTGTGGTGTTGTTGTTGTGTTGTGCTGGTGTTGTTGTGTTGTGGTGGTGTTGTTGTGTTGTTGTGGTGGTGTTGTTGTGTTGTGCTGGTGTTGTTGTGTTGTGGTGGTGTTGTTGTGTTGTTGTGGTGGTGTTGTTGTGTTGTTGTGGTGGTGTTGTTGTGTTGTGCTGGTGTTGTTGTGTTGTGGTGGTGTTGTTGTGTTGTGGTGGTGTTGTTGTGTTGTGGTGGTGTTGTTGTGTTGTTGTGGTGGTGTTGTTGTGTTGTTGTGGTGTTGTTGTGTTGTGCTGGTGTTGTTGTGTTGTGGTGGTGTTGTTGTGTTGTTGTGGTGGTGTTGTTGTGTTGTTGTGGTGGTGTTGTTGTGTTGTTGTGGTGGTGTTGTTGTGTTGTGGTGTTGTGGTGATGTTGTGGTGGTGTTGTTGTGTTGTTGTGGTGGTGTTGTTGTGTTGTGGTGGTGTTGTGCTGTGGTGGTGTTGTGGTGTTGTTGTGGTGGTGTTGTTGTGTTGTGGTGGTGTTGTGTTGTTGTGGTGGTGTTGTTGTGTTGTGGTGGTGTTGTTGTGTTGTGGTGGTGTTGTTGTGTTGTGGTGGTGTTGTTGTGTTGTGCTGGTGTTGTTGTGTTGTTGTGGTGGTGTTGTTGTGTTGTTGTGGTGTTCTACTCATGTTGTGTTGTTGTGGTGGTGTTGGTGTTGTTGTGTTCTTCCACTTATAAACCTCAATCATATCCCCCCTAATTCTACGTCTTTCTAGAGAGTGCAGTTTCAGGGCCCTTAGTCTATCCTCATAGGGAAGGTTTCTGATACATGGGATCATCTTTGTCATCCTCCTTTGTACATTTTCCAGAGAATTTATATCCATTCTGTAATACGGTGACCAAAACTGTGCAGCATAATCTAAATGAGGCCTAACCAAGGATGTATAGAGTTGAAGAACAACCTGAGGACTCCTATTATTTATGCTTCTTGATATGAAGCCAAGGATTCTATTAGCTTTATTGCGAACACTTATGCACTGTTGTCTTGGTTTCAGATTACTGCTAACCAGAACTCCTAAATCTTTTTCGCAATCCGTAATATTAAGATCTACATTATTTAGTTTATATGTGGCATGGTTATTGTCCTGTCCAACATTTAGAACTTTGCATTTGTCTATATTAAACTGCATCTGCCACTTCTCCGACCACTGCATCAGTCTATTCAAATCCTCCTGGAGTGCTCGAATGTCCTCGTCAGAATGAATTCGACGGCCTATTTTGGTGTCATCGGCAAACTTGCCGATGTCGCTCTTTATGCCCTCATCTATGTCGTTTATGTAGATTGTGAACAGCAGGGGGCCCAACACTGACCCCTGTGGAACACCGCTCGTGACGCTTCCCCACTCTGATTTCTCCCCATTTATGCAAACTCTCTGCTGCCTATTTGTCAACCATGCCTCTATCCAGGAAAAAATTTCTCCTCCTATTCCATGTGCTTTAATTTTCCTCAATAGTCTCTGATGTGGGACCCTGTCAAAAGCCTTACTGAAGTCCATATACACAATATCATATTCATTACCATGATCTACCTCCTCAAATACCTTAGTGAAAAAAGTTAATAAATTCGTAAGGCAGGAACGCCCCTTTGTAAAACCATGCTGAGATTCGTTGATTAATTTATGCTTTTCAAGGTGGCTACGAACTGCCTCGGCAATTATTGATTCCATAAATTTTCCCACTATGGAGGTTAGGCTTATTGGTCTATAGTTCGAAGCTAAGGACCTGTCACCTGTTTTGAAAATAGGTATCACATTTGCCATTTTCCACTTATCTGGCACCATGCCAGTTTGTAGTGATATGTTGAAAAGATTAGCCAAAGGTGTGCTAAGCTCCTCTTTACATTCCTTTAGAACCCTTGCATACAGTTCATCAGGGCCTGGGGATTTGTTAGGTTTTAATTTATCTATTTGCCTAAGGACCATGTCACTTGTGACCCTAATAGTGCACAGTTTATTATCGTCCTGTTCTACATAATTTATCATTACTGGAATATCGCTGGTATCCTCCTGTGTAAAAACTGAGAGGAAGTATGTGTTAAAAATTCTACACATTTCCTTATCACTGTCAGTGAGCTGACCCGAGGAACTTTTGAGTGGGCCTATCTTGTCCCTGATCTTACTTCTGTATACCTGAAAGAATCCTTTTGGGTTAGTCTTCGATTCTCTTGCAACTTTAACCTCATAATCTCTATTTGCTTTTCTAATTCCCTTTTTTATTTCTCTCTTTAACTGAATATATCGATTTCTTAATTGCCCCTCTCCTCTTTTGATTTGCCTATATATGCCTCTCTTTTGACCAATCAGATATTTTAATCTATTGTTCATCCATTTAGGATCATTTTTGTTTGATCTGATTTCCCTATTTGGAACATAATTTGACTGAGCAGCTAGAACTATGCCCTGGAAAGCATCATATCGGCAACCATCACCACCTACCTGACCCCTAGTCAGGTCATTCCAGTTCAGCCCCCCTAAGTAATTTTTCAGTCCTATGAAATCAGCCAAGCGAAAGTCAGGGACGGAGACTTGATTGCCATTATTAGGGGAATTCCATGCTATGTTAAAACTGAGTGATTTGTGATCACTCTCCCCAAGCTCATCATTAACCTCAAGATTATTAATTAGTGTTTCCCTACTGGCAAGAACCAAGTCAAGGAGGTTATTTCCCCTAGTTGGCTCTGTCACAAACTGTTTTAAAAAACAATCCTGGATCGTATCAAGAAAGTCACCCGACTCTAAATTTCCTGTCAAATTGCTCCAGTCAATCTGTCTATAGTTGAAATCTCCCATTAGCACAACATTTTCGTATGTAGATGCCTTACGAATTTCGTCCCATAGAAGTTTACTGCACTCCCTATCAAGATTTGGGGCCCTGTAAATCACACCCAAAATTAGTTTTTCTCGGCCCTCGAGAAGCTGTAACCAAACAGATTCAGTGGCTGACGCTTCTAATTTAATATCTTGTCTAACACAACAATTTAAATTGTCTCTGACATACATCGCTACTCCACCACCTTTCCTGTTGACCCTGTCAGTGTGGAATAATTTATAGCCTTGTATGTGACATTCAGAGGGCATCTCTCTATCTTTCAGATTGAGCCAGGTCTCTGTTATAGCAATAATATCTATGTTTCCTGCACTTGCAATTAATCTTAGCTCATCTATCTTATTTCTAACACTCCTGCTATTAGTATAGTAAACCTTAAGGGAGCTAGTCCCTTGCTGCCCTCTGCTGTCCCCCTTTGTTTGCTGACCTGTTCTATTGTCTTTATTTATAACTTCATGCTGAATGCCTTTTATACATTTACTGTTTCCAACCCTAGTGTTGCAACCTGCTTGTTTCCCACACACACCCATACCTCTATCTTCCATCAGTTTAAAATCATAGGCATTTCACCAATGGCCTTCTCAATCGAGTCTGCAAGTGCTACCACCCCTGCCCCAGAGAGATGAACCCCATCCCTTGCATACATATCATGTTTGCCATAAAAGTTGTTCCAGTTGTCAATGAATGGGATTGCAAGTTCCTTGCAGTATCTGTCTAGCCAGCAATTTACACCAATTGCCCTAGACAACCATTCATTTCCTACTCCCCTTCTAGGCAAGATGCTACATATGATTGGGATCCCTCCCTTAGACTTAATGAAATCTATAGCTGACCTGTACTTATCTAGCAGCTCTTCTCTCCTACCCTTCCCAATATCATTTCCACCAGCACTGAGACAGATAATGGGCTTGTTCCCATTACCTGACATGATATTATCCAGTCTGTTGACAATGTCCCCAACACCAGCTCCAGGGAAGCACACTCTATCTCTCATCTTCTTATTCCTATTACAAAAAGCACGATCAACATATCTTACCTGAGAGTCACCAACCACAAGAATGCGCTTACCTTCATTAGCAGGGGCAGTAGTGTTGTGGTGGTGTTGTTGTGTTGTTGTGGTGTTGTTGTGTTGTTGTGGTGTTGTTGTGTTGTGGTGGTGTTGTGGTGGTATTGTGGTCTTGTGGTGGTGTTGTGGTCTTGTGGTGGTGCTCTGTAGTGTTGTGTGGCGGTGTTGTGGTGTTGTGGTGTTGTGTTGTGGTGTTGTGTTGTGGTGTTGTGGTGTTGTGGTGGTGTTGTGGTGGTGTTCTGTAGTGTTGTGTGGCGGTGTTGTGGTGTTGTGATGGTGTTGTGGTGGTGGTGTTGTGATGGTGGTGTTGTGGTGTTGTGGTGGTATTGTGGTGGTGTTCTGTAGTGGTGTGTGGTGGTGTTGTGGTGGTGTTGTGTGGTGGTGTTGTGATGGTGGTGTTGTGGTGGTGTGTGGTGGTGTTCGGTAGTGGTGTGTGGTGGTGTTGTGATGGTGGTGTTGTGGTGGTGATGCTGTGGTGGTGGTGTGTAGTGATGGTGGTAGTGTGTCGTGATGGTGGTGTTGTGGTGGTAGTGTGTAGTGATGGTGGTGGTGTGTGGTGATGGTGGTGTAGTGTGGTGGTAGTGGTTTTGTGGTGGTGGTGTGTAGTGATGGTGGTGGTGTGTGGTGATGGTGGTTGTGTGGTGATGGTGGTAGCGATGGTCTACCTGGAGGGTATTCCAGGGATCACCGCCCCTGCAGCCCGGTCCATGATCAGGCCTCCTGTTGGATCAGGGCCTGATCAACGAGGCTGTTACTGCAGGTCGCACGTAGTCCAACGTACGAACCACAGCCCGGCTGATCCGGCACCGACTTTAGGTATCTGTCCAGTTCCCTCTTGAAGACAACCAGGGGTCTATTGGTAATTTCTGTTATGGCTGGTGGGAGGCTGTTGAACAGTCTTGGGCCCCGGACACTTACTGTGTTTTGTTTTAGTGTACTTATGGCGCCCCTACTTTTCACTAGGGGTATGTTGCATCACCTGCCAAGTCTTTTGCTTTCGTAGGGAGTGGTTTTTGTGTGCAGATTAGGGACCAGTCCCTCCAGAATCTTCCAGGTGTATATTACGATATATATCTCTCGCCTGCGCTCTAGTGAGTACAAGTCAAGCGCTTCCAGGAGCTTCCAGTAGTTAAGGTGTTTGATGGAACTTATACGTGCAGTAAAGGTTCTCTGTACATTGTCTAGATCTGCAATTTCACCTGCCTTGAATGGGGATGTTAATGTACAGCAGTATTCCAGCCTAGAGAGAACAAGTGATTTAAAAAGGATCATTATTGGCTTAGCATCTGTTGTCTTGAATGTTCTCATTATCCATCCTGTCAGTTTCCTCGCAGATGTGGTGGTGGTTATGATGGTGAAAATGGTGGTGATGGTGGTGATGATGATGATGGTAGTGGTGACTTTTATTTCCTTAATTTTCCAAACCGGGATAACTGAAATTTGTCCTCAGTGAACATCATACTGTTTTCTGTGGACCAGTGGAAGATTTTGTGTACATCAGCTTGGAGATTTACATTGTCCTTAATAGATGTCACTCACACAGATTCTAGTATCGTCTGCACATGATGATTCGGTGCTGTGGTTTATACTCGTCTGTGTCAGATGTGAGGACGAGGGAAAGAATGAAGGCGACTTACTGTGCCTTGGGGAACACAGATTTCTCTGTGACAGCCTTTGTTTACTGTTACTTTTTGCGTTCTGTTTGTTAAAAAGCTGAAAAATCCATCTTCAAACTTTTCCAGTTATTCCTTTTGCACGCATTTTGTGTGCTATTACACTGGAGTCGCGCTTCTCGAAGGCTTGTACAAAGTCTGTGTATATTACTTCTATATTTTATATGTCTTCCAGGGTATTCAAGATCATGTTGTGGTAATAGTCGAGTGGTTACGAGAGGCAGGAGCGACCTGCTCTAGACCCATATGTTGTCCTGGGTTGTGCAACTGTTCATGACTCACGAAATCGTAATGATAGGATTGCAAACAAACCATAACGCCCAGTGGCTAGCGCGTCGGTCTGGAGTTTTATGACTGATCGCGGGTTCTAACCCCGCCTGTGGTGTGGTTTGTGCAACTGTTGTCAATGTTTGTGTTTAGCGATCATGCTTCTTAAAACACTTTCAAAGACTTTTATAATTTGGAACGTTAGTGTTATCGATCTATAGTTGTTTGTTATTGCCTCGTTGAACCGTTGTGGAGTGGGGATATATCCGTTGTTTTAATAACTGATGACAACCTCGTCTAAGTTCCCTCTCCATACAAAATATAAGACACGTGATAGGTTTTCTTGCTGGAATTTTGGAGGTATTTACTAAGTTCAGAGTCTCTTTCAGGAAGCATTGATTCAGATTTAAGTCTGATTAACGACTCACTGAACACAGAGTCGTACTGAGACTTCAGGAAGGACAGGAGGAGGAGGTGGAGAGGGAGGAGGAGAGGGACGAGGAGAGGGAGGAGGAGAGGGAGGAGGAGAGGGACGAGGAGAGGGAGGAGGAGAGGGACGAAGAGAGGGAAGAGGAAATATAAAACAGTTTCCTCTAAGATAGTTATCATTTATACGGTCGTTTATCCCTGCCTGTTATCCCTGCCTGTTTGTTATCCCTGCCTGTTTGTTATCCCTGCCTGTTTGTTATCCCTGCCTGTTTGTTATCCCTGCCTGTTTGTTATCCCTGCCTGTTTGTTATCCCTGCCTGTTATCCCTGCCTATTATCCCTGCCTGTTATCCCTGCCTGTTATCCCTGCCTGTTATCCGTGTCCTTAATCCCTGTTCGTTCTCTTTATCAAGGTTTCTTTGTTGTGTCTCTTATTCTGTCATTCATGTCTCTCCTTCTTTATAATCCATGTCTTTATCTAGTCCTGGCCCCGGGCCCTCTATCTAGTCCTGGCCCCGGGCCCTCTATCCAGTCCTGGCCCCGGGCCCTCTATCTAGTCCTGGCCCCGGGCCCTCTATCTAGTCCTGGCCCCTGGCCCTCTATCTAGTCCTGGCCCCGGGCCCTCTATCCAGTCCTGGCCCCGGGCCCTCTATCCAGTCCTGGCCCCGGGCCCTCTATCTAGTCCTGGCCCCGGGCCCTCTATCTAGTCCTGGCCCCGGGCCCTCTATCTAGTCCTGGCCCCGGGCCCTCTATCTAGTCCTGGCCCCGGGCCCTCTATCTAGTCCTGGCCCCGGGCCCTCTATCTAGTCCTGGCCCCGGGCCCTCTATCTAGTCCTGGCCCCGGGCCCTCTATCTAGTCCTGGCCCCGGGCCCTCTATCTAGTCCTGGCCCCGGGCCCTCTATCTAGTCCTGGCCCCGGGCCCTCTATCTAGTCCTGGCCCCGGGCCCTCTATCTAGTCCTGGCCCCGGGCCCTCTATCTAGTCCTGGCCCCGGGCCCTCTATCTAGTCCTGGCCCCGGGCCCTCTATCTAGTCCTGGCCCCGGGCCCTCTATCTAGTCCTGGCCCCGGGCCCTCTATCTAGTCCTGGCCCCGGGCCCTCTATCTAGTCCTGGCCCCGGGCCCTCTAGTCCTGGCCCCGGGCCCTCTAGTCCTGGCCCCGGGCCCTCTATCCAGTCCTGGCCCCGGGCCCTCTATCTAGTCCTGGCCCCGGGCCCTCTATCCAGTCCTGGCCCCGGGCCCTCTATCCAGTCCTGGCCCCGGGCCCTCTATCCAGTCCTGGCCCCGGGCCCTCTATCCAGTCCTGGCCCCGGGCCCTCTATCTAGTCCTGGCCCGGGGCCCTCAATCCAGTCCTGGCCCCGGGCCCTCTATCCAGTCCTGGCCCCGGGCCCTCTATCCAGTCCTGGCCCCGGGCCCTCTATCCAGTCCTGGCCCCGGGCCCTCTATCCAGTCCTGGCCCCGGGCCCTCTATCCAGTCCTGGCCCAGGGCCCTCTATCTAGTCCTGGCCCCGGGCCCTCTATCTAGTCCTGGCCCCGGGCCCTCTATCTAGTCCTGGCCCCGGGCCCTCTATCTAGTCCTGGCCCCGGGCCCTCTATCCAGTCCTGGCCCCTGGCCCTCTATCTAGTCCTGGCCCCGGGCCCTCTATCTAGTCCTGGCCCCGGGCCCTCTATCTAGTCCTGGCCCCGGGCCCTCTATCTAGTCCTGGCCCCGGGCCCTCTATCCAGTCCTGGCCCCGGGCCCTCTATCTAGTCCTGGCCCCGGGCCCTCTATCAAGTCCTGGCCCCGGGCCCTCTATCTAGTCCTGGCCCCGGGCCCTCTATCTAGTCCTGGCCCCGGGCCCTCTATCTAGTCCTGGCCCCGGGCCCTCTATCTAGTCCTGGCCCCGGGCCCTCTATCTAGTCCTGGCCCCGGGCCCTCTATCTAGTCCTGGCCCCGGGCCCTCTATCTAGTCCTGGCCCCGGGCCCTCTATCTAGTCCTGGCCCCGGGTCCTCTATCTAGTCCTGGCCCCGGGCCCTCTATCCAGTCCTGGCCCCGGGCCCTCTATCTAGTCCTGGCCCCGGGCCCTCTATCCAGTCCTGGCCCCGGGCCCTCTATCCAGTCCTGGCCCCGGGCCCTCTATCCAGTCCTGGCCCCGGGCCCTCTATCCAGTCCTGGCCCCGGGCCATCTATCCAGTCCTGGCCCCGGGCCCTCTATCCAGTCCTGGCCCCAGGCCCTCTATCCAGTCCTGGCCCCGGGCCCTCTATCCAGTCCTGGCCCCGGGCCTTCTATCTAGTCCTGGCCCCGGGCCCTCTATCTAGTCCTGGCCCCGGGCCCTCTATCTAGTCCTGGCCCCGGGCCCTCTATCTAGTCCTGGCCCCGGGCCCTCTATCCAGTCCTGGCCCCGGGCCCTCTATCCAGTCCTGGCCCCGGGCCCTCTATCTAGTCCTGGCCCCGGGCCCTCTATCTAGTCCTGGCCCCGGGCCCTCTATCTAGTCCAGGCCCCGGGCCCTCTATCTAGTCCTGGCCCCGGGCCCTCTATCTAGTCCTGGCCCCGGGCCCTCTATCTAGTCCTGGCCCCGGGCCCTCTATCTAGTCCTGGCCCCGGGCCCTCTATCTAGTCCTGGCCCCGGGCCCTCTATCTAGTCCTGGCCCCGGGCCCTCTATCCAGTCCTGGCCCCGGGCCCTCTATCCAGTCCTGGCCCCGGGCCCTCTATCCAGTCCTGGCCCCGGGCCCTCTATCCAGTCCTGGCCCCGGGCCCTCTATCCAGTCCTGGCCCCGGGCCCTCTATCCAGTCCTGGCCCCGGGCCCTCTATCCAGTCCTGGCCCCGGGCCCTCTATCCAGTCCTGGCCCCGGGCCCTCTATCCACTCCTGGCCCCAGGCCCTCTATCCAGTCCTGGCCCCGGGCCCTCTATCCAGTCCTGGCCCCGGGCCCTCTATCCAGTCCTGGCCCCGGGCCCTCTATCCAGTCCTGGCCCCGGGCCCTCTATCCAGTCCTGGCCCCGGGCCCTCTATCCAGTCCTAGCCCCGGGCCCTCTATCCAGTCCTGGCCCCGGGCCCTCTATCCAGGTCTAGATCCCTCTATCCTAGCACAGTACCTTTCATCCTAGCACAGTGTTCTCAATTTATCCCCGTACCCACAACCCTGGGTACCCATTACCCACAACCCGGGGAACCCAGTACCCACAACCCGGAGTACCCAGTACCCACAACCCTGGGTACCCATTACCCACAACCCGTGGTACCCAGTACCCACAACCCGGAGTACCCAGTACCCACAACCCTGGGTACCCAGTACCCACAACCCTGGGTACCCAGTACCCACAACCCTGGGTACCAGGTACCCACAACCCTGGGTACCCATTACCCTGGGGTACCCAGTACCCACAACCCTGGGTACCCATTACCCACAACTCGGGGTGCCCAGTACCCACAACCCGGAGTACCCAGTACCCACAACCCTGGGTACCCAGTACCCACAGCCCTGGGTTCCAGGTACCCACTACCCTGGAGTACCCATTACCCTGGGGTACCCAGTACCCACAACCCTGGGTACCCATTGCCCACAACCCGGGGTACCCAGTACCCACAACCCGGAGTACCCAGTACCCACAACCCTGGGTACCCAGTACCCACAACCCTGGGTACTAAGTACCCACTACCCTGGAGTACCCATTACCCTGGGGTACCCAGTACCCACAACCCTGGGTACCCAGTACCCACAACCCTGGGTACCCATTACCCACAACCCTGGGTACCCATTGCCCACAACCCGGGGTACCCAGTACCCACAACCCTGGGTACCCATTACCCACAACCCGGGGTACCCAGTACCCAGTACCCACAACCCTGGGTACCCATTACCCACAACCCGGGGTACCCAGTACCCACAACCCGGGGTACCCAGTACCCACAACCCTGGGTGCCCATTACCCACAACCCGGGGTACCCAGTACCCACAACCCGGGGTACCCAGTACCCACAACCCTGGGTGCCCATTACCCACAACCCGGGGTACCCAGTACCCACAACCCTGGGTACCCATTACCAACAACCCGGGGTACCCAGTACCCACAACCCGGAGTACCCATTACCCACAACCCGGGGTACCCAGTACCCACAACCCGGAGTACCCAGTACCCACAACCCTGGGTACCCAGTACCCACAACCCTGGGTACCCAGTACCCACAACCCTGGGTACCCGGTACCCACTACCCTGGAGTACCCATTACCCTGGGGTACCCACTACCCTGGGGTACCCACTACCCTGGGGTACCCACTACCCTGGGGTACCCACTACCCTGGAGTACCCATTACCCTGGGGTACCCACTACCCTGGGTACCCACTACCCTGGGGTACCCACTACCCTGGGGTACCCATTACCCTGGAGTACCCACTATCCTGGAGTACCCATTACCCTGGGGTACCCACTACCCTGGGGTACCCACTACCCTGGGGTACCCACTACCCTGGAGTACCCATTACCCTGGGGTACCCACTACCCCGGGGTACCCACTACCCTGGGGTACCCACTACCCTGGGGTACCCACTACCCTGGGGTACCCACTACCCTGGGGTACCCACTACCCTGGAGTACCCATTACCCTGGGGTACTCACTACCCTGGGGTACCCACTACCCTGGAGTACCCATTACCCTGGGGTACCCACTACCCTGGGGTACCCACTACCCTGGAGTACCCACTACCCTGGGGTACCCACTACCCTGGAGTACCCACTACCCTGGGGTACCCACTACCCTGGAGTACCCACTACCCTGGGGAACCCACTACCCTGGGGTACCCACTACCCTGGAGTACCCACTACCCTGGGGAACCCACTACCCTGGGGTACCCACTACCCTGGAGTACCCATTGCCCTGGGGTACCCACTACCCTGGGGTACCCACTACCCTGGAGTACCCACTACCCTGGGGAACCCACTACCCTGGGGTACCCACTACCCTGGAGTACCCACTACCCTGGGGTACCCACTACCCTGGGGAAACCACTACCCTGGGGTACCCACTACCCTGGGGTACCCACTACCCTGGGTAGTTACTACGTCACAGTTGGCTGCCCAAATTGTCCTGAAGAATTAATTTGATAATCGTGACGAATTATTGAATTAAAAAGTTCCTCGTGTGATCCTCGACCCACAACAACTGACTCACTAACTAATGTTGGGCAGGTAGTCTTGAAACCTCATGTTCACACACCGAAGGTGACTGCTGGAGGGGTGAAGGTGACTGGTTGAGGGGTGAAGGTGACTGGTTGAGGAGTGAAGGTGACTGGTCGAAGGGTGAAGGTGACTGGTTGAGGGGTGAAGGTGACTGGTTGAGGGGTGGAGGTGACTTGTTGAGGGTGAAGATGACTGGCTGAGGGGTGAAGGTGACTGGTTGAGGGTGAAGGTGACTGGCTGAGGAGTGAAGGTGACTGGTCGAAGGGTGAAGGTGACTGGTTGAGGGGTGAAGGTGACTGGTTGAGGGGTGAAGGTGACTGTTTGAGGGTAAAGATGACTGGTTGAGGGTGAAGGTGACTGGTTGAGGGGTGAAGGTGACTGAGGGTAAAGATGACTGGTTGAGGGGTGAAGGTGACTGGTTGAGGGGTGAAGGTGACTGGTTGAGGGGTGGAGGTGACTTGTTGAGGGTGAAGATGACTGGCTGAGGGGTGAAGGTGACTGGTTGAGGGTGAAGGTGACTGGCTGAGGAGTGAAGGTGACTGGTCGAAGGGTGAAGGTGACTGGTTGAGGGGTGAAGGTGACTGGTTGAGGGGTGAAGGTGACTGTTTGAGGGTAAAGATGACTGGTTGAGGGGTGAAGGTGACTGGTTGAGGGGTGAAGGTGACTGTTTGAGGGTAAAGATGACTGGTTGAGGGGTGAAGGTGACTGGTTGAGGGGTGAAGGTGACTGGTTGAGGGGTGGAGGTGACTTGTTGAGGGTGAAGATGACTGGCTGAGGGGTGAAGGTGACTGGTTGATGGTGTAGGTGACTGGTTGAGGAATGAAGGTGACTGGTCGAAGGGTGAAGGTGACTGGTTGAGGGTGAAGATGACTGACTGAGGGGTGGGGGTGACTGGTCGAAGGGTGAAGGTGACTGGTTGACGGGTGAAGGTGACTGGTTGATGGTGAAGGTGACTGGTTGATGGTGAAGGTGACTGGTTGAGGGGTGAAGGTGACTGGTTGAGGGTGAAGGTGACTGGTTGAGGGTGAAGGTGACTGGTTGAGGGTGAAGGTGACTGGTTGAGGGTGAAGGTGACTGGTTAAGGGTGAAGGTGACTGGTTGAAGGGTGAAGGTGACTGGTTGAGGGTGAAGGTGACTGGTTGAGGGTGAAGGTGACTGGCTGAAGGGTGCCTAGTAGAGGGGTGAAGGTGACTGGCTGAGGGTGAAAGTGACTGGTTCAGGGTGAAAGTGACTGGTTGAGGGTGAAGGTGACTGGTTGAGGGTGAAGGTGTTTGGTTGAGGGTGAAGGTGACTGGTTGAGGGTGAAGGTGGCTGGTTGAGGGTGAAGGTGACTAGTTGAGGGTGAAGGTGACTGGTCGAAGGGTGCCTAGTAGAGGGGTGAAGGTGACTGGTTGAGGGGTGAAGGTGACTGGTTGAGGGGTGAAGGTGACTGCTGAGGGTGAAGGTGACTGGTCGAAGGGTGCCTAGTAGAGCGGTGAAGGTGACTGGTTGAGGGGTGAAGGTCACTGGTCGAAGGGTGACTAGCTGAGGGGTGAAGGTGATTGGTTGAGGGGTGAAAGTGACTGGTTGAGGGTAAAGGTGACTGGTCGAAGGGCGAAGGTGACTGGTTGAGGGGTGAAGGTGACTGGTTAAGGGGTGAAGGTGACTGGTCGAAGGGTGAAGGTGACTGGTTGAGGGGTGAAGGTGACTGGTTCAGGGGTGAAGGTGACTGGTCGAAGGGTGAAGGTGACTGGTTGAGGGGTGAAGGTGACTGGTCGAGGGTGAAGGTGACTGGTCGAGGGCGAAGGTGACTGGTTGAGGGGTGAAGGTGACTGGTCGAGGGTGAAGGTGACTGGTCGAGGGTGAAGTTGACTGGTTGAGGGGTGAAGGTGACTGGTCGAGGGTGAAGGTGGTTCTCAATTTTTACTGTTATAACCTGAGCTACATCAGAGGTGTTATTGAAGCTGTGTATGGTTGCTGCCTCCACCACCTGGTTGCTGCCTCCACCACCTGGTTGCTGCCTCCACCACCTGGTTGCTGCCTCCAGTACCTGCTTGCTGCCTCCACCACCTGGTTGCTGCCTCCACCACCTGGTTGCAGCCTCCACCACCTGGTTGCTGCCTCCATCACCTGGTTGCTGCCTCCATCACCTGGTTGCTGCCTCCACCACCTGGTTGCTGCCTCCATCACCTGGTTGCTGCCTCCATCACCTGGTTGCTGCCTCTAGCACCTGGTTGCTGCCTCCATCACCTGGTTGCTGCCTCTAGCACCTGGTTGCTGCCTCCATCACCTGGTTGCTGCCTCCATCACCTGGTTGCTGCCTAAAGCACCTGGTTGCTGCCTCCAGCACCTGGTTGCTGCCTCCATCACCTGGTTGCTGCCTCTAGCACCTGGTTGCTGCCTCCATCACCTGGTTGCTGCCTCTAGCACCTGGTTGCTACCTCCACCACCTGGT
Source organism: Cherax quadricarinatus (assembly GCF_038502225.1). Taxonomy (NCBI): domain Eukaryota; kingdom Metazoa; phylum Arthropoda; class Malacostraca; order Decapoda; family Parastacidae; genus Cherax; species Cherax quadricarinatus. Next base: position 21,144,615 of record NC_091317.1, read on the forward strand.
TGCTGCCTCCACCACCTGGTTGCTGCATCCAGCACCTGGTTGCTGCCTCCACCACCTGGTTGCTGCCTCCAGAACCTGGTTGCTGCCTCCACCACCTGGTTGCTGCCTCCACCACCTGGTTGCTGCCTCCACCACCTGGTTGCTGCCTCCAGCACCTGGTTGCTGCCTCCAGCACCTGGTTGCTGCCTCCAGCACCTGGTTGCTGCCTCCACCACCTGGTTGCTGCCTCCACCACCTGGTTACTGCCTTCGCCACCTGGTTGCTGCCTTCACCACCTGGTTGCTGCCTCCACCACGTGGTTGCTGCCTCCACCACCTGGTTGCTGCCTCCACCACCTGGTTGCTGCCTCCGACACCTGGTTGCTGCCTCCACCACCTGGTTGCTGCCTCAACCACCTGGTTGCTGCCTCCACCACCTGGTTGCTGCTTCCACCACCTGGTTGCTGCCTCCACCACCTGGTTGCTGCCTCCAGCACCTGGTTGCTGCCTGCACCACCTGGTTGCTGCCTCCAGCACCTGGTTGCTGCTTCCACCACCTGGTTGCTGCCTCTAGCACCTGGTTGCTGCCTAAAGCACCTGGTTGCTGCCTAAAGCACCTGGTTGCTGCCTCCAGCACCTGGTTGCTGCCTCCACCACCTGGTTGCTGCCTCTAGCACCTGGTTGCTGCCTCCACCACCTGGTTGCTACCTCCACCACCTGGTTGCTGCCTCCACCACCTGGTTGCTGCATCCAGCACCTGGTTGCTGCCTCCACCACCTGGTTGCTGCCTCCAGAACCTGGTTGCTGCCTCCACCACCTGGTTGCTGCCTCCACCACCTGGTTGCTGCCTCCACCACCTGGTTGCTGCCTCCAGCACCTGGTTGCTGCCTCCAACACCTGGTTGCTGCCTCCACCACCTGGTTGCTGCCTAAAGTACCTAGTTGCTGCCTCCAGCACCTGGTTGTTGCCTCCACCACCTGGTTGCTGCCTCCACCAAGTTTTTGCTGCCTCCACCACCTGGTTGCTGCCTCCACCACCTGGTTGCTGCCTCCACCACCTGGTTGCTGCCTCCAGCACCTGGTTGCTGCCTCCAGCACCTGGTTGCTACCTCCAGCACCTGGTTGCTGCCTCCACCACCTGGTTGCTGCCTCCACCACCTGGTTGCTGCCTCCACCACCTGGTTGCTGCCTCCACCACCTGGTTGCTGCCTCCAGAACTTGGTTGCTGCCCCCACCACCTGGTTGCTGCCTCCACCAAGTTTTTGCTGCCTCCAGCACCTGGTTGCTGCCTCCAGCACCTAGTTGCTGCCTTCATCACCTGGTTGCTGCCTCCACCACCTGGTAGCTGCCTCCAACACCTGGTTGCTGCCTCCACCACCTGGTTGCTGCCTCCACCACCTGGTTGCTGCCTCCACCACCTGGTTGCTGCCTCCACCACTTAGTTGCTGCCTCCACCACCTGGTTGCTGCCTCCACCACCTGGTTGCTGCCTCCAGCACCTGGTTGCTGCCTCCAGCACCTGGTTGCTGCCTGCACCACCTGGTTGCTAACTCCAGCACCTGGTTGCTGCCTCCACCACCTGGTTGCTGCCTCCACCACCTGGTTGCTGCCTCCACCACCTGGTTGCTGCCTCCACCACCTGGTTGCTGCCTCCAACACCTGGTTGCTGCCTCCACCACCTGGTTGTTGCCTCCACCACCTGGTTGCTGCCTTCACCACCTGGTTGCTGCCTCCACCACCTGGTTGCTGCCTCCACCAGCTGGTTGCTGCCTCCACCACCTGGTTGCTGCCTCCACCACCTGGTTGCTGCCTCCACCACCTGGTTGCTGCCTCCACCACCTGGTTGCTGCCTCCACCACCTGGATGCTGCCTCCGCCTCCTGGTTGCTGCCTCCATCACCTGGTTGCTGCCTCCACCACCTGGTTGTTGCCTCCACCACCTGGTTGCTGCCTCCACCACCTGGTTGCTGCCTCCATCACCTGGTTGCTGCCTCCACCAAGTGGTTGCTGCCTCCAGCACCTGGTTGCTGCTTCCAGCACCTAGTTGCTGCCTCCATCACCTGGTTGCTGCCTCCACCACCTGGTTGCTGCCTCCAACACCTGGTTGCTGCCTCCACCACCTGGTTGCTGCCTCCACCACCTGGTTGCTGCCTTCACCACCTGGTTGCTGCCTCCACCACCTGGTTGCTGCCTCCACCACCTGGTTGCTGCCTCCACCACCTGGTTGCTGCCTCCACCACCTGGTTGTTGCCTCCACCACCTGGTTGCTGCCTCCACCACCTGGTTGCTGCCTCCACCACCTGGTTGCTGCCTCCACCTCCTGGTTGCTGCCTCCACCACCTGGTTGCTGCCTCCACCACCTATTTGCTGCCTCCAACACCTGATTGCTGCCTCCACCACCTGGTTGCTGCCTCCACCACCTGGTTGCTGCCATCACCACCTGGTAGCTGCCTCCAGTACCTGGTTGCTGCCTCCACCACCTGGTTGTTATCTCCACCACCTGGTTGCTGCCTCCATCAACTTGTTGCTGCCTCCAGCACCTGGTTGCTGCCTCCACCACCTGGTTGCTGCCTCCAGCACCTGGTTTCTGCCTCCAGCACCTAGTTGCTGCCTCCACCACCTAGTTGCTGCCTCCATCACCTGGTTGCTGCCTCCACCACCTGGTTGCTGCCTCCAGCACCTGGTTGCTGCCTCCACCACCTGGTTGCTGCCTCCAGCACCTGGCTGCTCCCTCCAGCACCTGGTTGCTCCCTCCAGCACCTGGTTGCTGCCTCCAGCACCTGGTTGCTGCCTCCAGCACCTGGTTGCTGCCTCCACCACCTGGTTGCTGCCTCAACCACCTGGTTGATGCCTCCACCACCTGGTTGCTGCCTCCAGTACCTGGTTGCTGCCTCTACCACCTGGTTGCTGCCTCCACCACCTGGTAGCTGCCTCCACCACCTGGTTGCTGCCTCCACCACCTGGTTGCTGCCTCCACCACCTGGTTGCTGCCTCCACCACCTGGTTGCTGCCTCTACCACCTGGTTGCTGCCTCCACCACCTGGTTGCTGCCTCCACCACCTGGTTGCTGCCTCCGCCACCTGGTTGCTGCCTGCACCACCTGGTTGCTGCCTCCAGCACCTGGTTGCTGCCTGCACCACCTGGTTGCTGCCTCCACCACCTGGTTGCTGCCTGCACCACCTGGTTGCTACCTCCACCACCTGGTTGCTGCCTCCACCACCTGGTTGCTGCCTCCACCACCTGGTTGCTGCCTCCACCACCTGGTTGCTGCCTCCACCACCTGGTTGCTGCCTCCGCCACCTGGTTGCTGCATCGTCCACATGGTTGCTGCCTCCACCACCTGGTTGCTGCCTCCACCACCTGGTTGCTGCCTCCACCCACCTGGTTGCTGCCTCCACCTGGTTGCTGCCTCCAGCACCTGGTTGCTGCCTCCAGCACCTGGTTGCTGCCTGGTTGCCAGCACCTGGTAGCTGGCTCCAGCACCTGGTTGCTGCCTCCACCACCTGGTTGCTGCCTCCTCCACCTGGTTGCTGGTTGCTGCCTCCCACCTGGTTGCTGCCTCCACCACCTGGTTGCTGCCTGGTTGCTGCCTCCACCACCTGGTTGCTGCCTCCAGAACCTGGTTGCTGCCTTCAGCACCTGGTTGCTGCCTCCACCCTGGTTGCTGCCTCCAGCACCTGGTTGCTGCCTCCACCTGGTTGCTGCCTCCAACACCTGGTTGGTTGCTGCCTCCACCACCTGGTTGCTGCCTCCACCACCTGGTTGCTGCCTCCACCACCTGGTTGCTGCCTCCACCACCTGGTTGCTGCCTCCACCACCTGGTTGCTGCCTCCACCACCTGGTTGCTGCCTCCACCACCTGGTTGCTGCCTCCACCACCTGGTTGCTGCCTCCACCACCTGGTTGCTGCCTCCGCCACCTGGTTGCTGCCTCCACCACCTGGTTGCTGCCTCCACCACCTGGTTGCTGCCTCCACCACCTGGTTGCTGCCTCCACCACCTGGTTGCTGCCTCCGCCACCTGGTTGCTGCCTCCACCACCTGGTTGCTGCCTCCACCACCTGGTTGCTGCCTCCACCACCTGGTTGCTGCCTCCACCACCTGGTTGCTGCCTCCACCACCTGGTTGCTGCCTCCAGCACCTGGTTGCTGCCTCCACCACCTGGTTGCTGCCTCCACCACCTGGTTGCTGCCTCCAGCACCTGGTTGCTTCCTCCAGCACCTGGTTGCTGCCTCCACCACCTGGTTGCTGCCTCCGCCACCTGGTTGCTGCCTAAAGCACCTGGTTGCTGCCTCCACCACCTGGTTGCTGCCTCCACCACCTGGTTGCTGCCTCCAGCACCTGGTTGCTGCCTCCAGCACCTGGTTGCTGCCTCCACCACCTGGTTGCTGCCTCCACCACCTGGTTGCTGCCTCCACCACCTGGTTGCTGCCTCCAGCACCTGGTTGCTGCCTCCAGCACCTGGTTGCTGCCTCCAACACCTGGTTGCTGCCTCCACCACCTGGTTGCTGCCTAAAGTACCTGGTTGCTGCCTCCAGCACCTGGTTGTTGCCTCCACCACCTGGTTGTTGCCTCCAGCACCTGGTTGCTGCCTCCACCACCTGGTTGCTGCCTCCACCACCTGGTTGCTGCCTCCACCACCTGGTTGCTGCCTCCACCACCTGGTTGCTGCCTCCACCACCTGGTTGCTGCCTCCACCACCTGGTTGCTGCCTCCACCACCTGGTTGCTACCTCCAGCACCTGGTTGCTGCCTCCACTACCTGGTAGCTACCTCCACCACCTGGTTGCTGCCTCCACCACCTGGTAGCTGCCTCCAGTACCTGGTTGCTGCCTCCAGCACCTGGTTGCTGCCTCCAGCACCTGGTTGCTGCCTCCACCACCTGGTTGCTGCCTCCACCACCTGGTTGCTGCCTCCACCACCTGGTTGCTGCCTCCGCCACCTGGTTGCTGCCTCCACCACCTGGTTGCTCCCTCCAGCACCTGGTTGCTGCCTCCAGCACCTGGTTGCTGCCTCCAGCACCTGGTTGCAGCTTCCACCACCTGGTTGCTGCCTGCACCACCTGGTTGCTGCCTGCACCACCTGGTTGTTGCCTCCACCACCTGGTTGCTGCCTCCACCACCTGGTTGCTGCCTCCACCACATGTTTGCTGCCTGCACCACCTGGTTGCTGCCTCCACCACCTGGTTGCTGCCTGCACCACCTGGTTGCTGCCTCCACCACCTGGTTGCTGCCTCCACCACCTGGTTGCTGCCTCCACCACCTGGTTGCTGCCTCCGCCACCTGGTTGCTGCCTCCACCACCTGGTTGCTGCCTCCACCACCTGGTTGCTGCCTGCACCACCTGGTTGCTGCCTGCACCACCTGGTTGCTGCCTCCACCACCTGGTTGCTGCCTCCACCACCTGGTTGCTGCCTCCGCCACCTGGTTGCTGCCTGCACCACCTGGTTGCTGCCTCCTCCACCTGGTTGCTGCCTGCACCACCTGGTTGCTGCCTCCACCACCTGGTTGCTGCCTGCACCACCTGGTTGCTGCCTCCACCACCTGGTTGCTGCCTCCACCACCTGGTTGCTGCCTCCACCACCTGGTTGCTGCCTCCACCACCTGGTTGCTGCCTCCACCACCTGGTTGCTGCCTCCGCCACCTGGTTGCTGCCTCCACCACCTGGTTGCTGCCTCCACCACCTGGTTGCTGCCTCCACCACCTGGTTGCTGCCTCCACCACCTGGTTGCTGCCTCCGCCACCTGGTTGCTGCCTCCACCACCTGGTTGCTGCCTCCACCACCTGGTTGCTGCCTCCACCACCTGGTTGCTGCCTCCACCACCTGGTTGCTGCCTCCACCACCTGGTTGCTGCCTCCACCACCTGGTTGCTGCCTCCACCACCTGGTTGCTGCCTCCGCCACCTGGTTGCTGCCTCCACCACCTGGTTGCTGCCTCCACCACCTGGTTGCTGCCTCCACCACCTGGTTGCTGCCTCCACCACCTGGTTGCTGCCTCCACCACCTGGTTGCTGCCTCCACCACCTGGTTGCTGCCTCCACCACCTGGTTGCTGCCTCCGCCACCTGGTTGCTGCCTCCACCACCTGGTTGCTGCCTCCACCACCTGGTTGCTGCCTCCACCACCTGGTTGCTGCCTCCACCACCTGGTTGCTGCCTCCGCCACCTGGTTGCTGCCTCCACCACCTGGTTGCTGCCTGCACAACCTGGTTGCTGCCTCCACCACCTGGTTGCTGCCTCCACCACCTGGTTGCTGCCTCCACCACCTGGTTGCTGCCTCCGCCACCTGGTTGCTGCCTCCACCACCTGGTTGCTGCCTCCACCACCTGGTTGCTGCCTCCACCACCTGGTTGCTGCCTCCGCCACCTGGTTGCTGCCTCCACCACCTGGTTGCTGCCTCCACCACCTGGTTGCTGCCTCCACCATCTGGTTGCTGCCTCCGCCACCTGGTTGCTGCCTCCACCACCTGGTTGCTGCCTCCACCACCTGGTTGCTGCCTCCACCACCTGGTTGCTGCCTCCACCACCTGGTTGCTGCCTCCGCCACCTGGTTGCTGCCTCCACCACCTGGTTGCTGCCTCCACCACCTGGTTGCTGCCTCCGCCACCTGGTTGCTGCCTCCACCACCTGGTTGCTGCCTAAAGCACCTGGTTGCTGCCTCCACCACCTGGTTGTTGCCTAAAGCACCTGGTTGCTGCCTCCGCTACTCTGAAACTCCAGTAATTTTTCCTGACATCTTTTTGGCTCTCTTTTTCTGTGCTGTGCTGTGCTGTGCTGTGCTGCACTGTGCTGTGCTGTACGGTGCTGCACTGTGCTGTGCTGTGCTGCACTATGCTGTGCTGCACTGTGGTGTGCTGCACTGTGCTGTGCTGTGCTGTGCTCTGCTCTGCTGCACTGTGCTCTGCTGTGCTGTGTTGTGCTGTGCTGTGTTGTGCTGTGCTGCGCTGTGTTGTGCTGTGCTGTGCTGTGTTGTGCTGTGCTGCATTGTGCTGTGCTGTGCTGTGCTGTGCTGCACTGTGGTGTGCCGTGCTGTGCTGCACTGTGCTGTGCTGTGCTGTGCTGCACTGTGCTGTGCTGTGCTGTGCTGTGCTGTGCTGTGCTGTGCTGCACTGTGCTGTGCTGTGCTGTGCTGTGCTGTGCTGCACTGTGCTGTGCTGCACTGTGCTGTGCTGCACTGTGCTGTGCTGTGCTGTGCTGCTGTGCTGTGCTGTGCTGTGCTGTGCTGCACTGTGCTGTGCTGTGCTGCACTGTGCTGTGCTGTGCTGCACTGTGCTGTGCTGTGCTGCACTGTGCTGTGCTGTGCTGTGCTGTGCTGCACTGTGCTGTGCTGTGCTGTGCTGTGCTGTGCTGTGCTGTGCTGTGCTGCGCTGTGTTGTGCTGTGCTCTGCTGTGCTGCACTGTGGTGTGCCGTGCTGTGCTGCACTGTGCTGTGCTGCGCTGTGCTGTGCTGTGCTGCGCTGCGCTGTGCTGTGCTGCGCTGTGCTGCGCTGTGCTGTGCTGTGCTGCGCTGTGCTGTGCTGCGCTGCGCTGTGCTGTGCTGTGCTGCACTGCGCTGTGCTGTGCTGCGCTGTGCTGCGCTGTGCTGTGCTGTGCTGCACTGTGCTGTGCTGTGCTGCACTGTGCCGCTGTGTGTTGTGCTGCACTGTACTGTGCTCTGCTGTGCTGCACTGTGCTCTGCTGCACTGTGCTCTGCTGTGCTGCACTGTGCTCTGCTGCACTGTGCTCTGCTGTTCTCTGCTCTGCTGTGCTGTGCTGCACTGTGCTGTGCTGTGCTGTGCTATGTTGTGCTGCAATGTGCTGTGCTGTGTTGCACTGTGCTGTGCTGTGCTGTGCTGTGCTGCACTGTGCCGTTGTGTGCTGTGCTGCACTGTGCTGTGCTGTGCTGCACCGTGCTGTTCTGTGCTACACTGTGCTGTGCTGCATTGTGCTATGCTGTGCTGTGCTGTGCTGTGCTGCACTCTGCTGTGCTGTGCTGTGCTGCACTGTGGTGTGCTGTGCTGTACTGCGCTGTGCTATGCTGTGCTGTGCTGCACTGTGCTGTGCTGTGTTGCACTGTGCTGTGCTGTGCTGCACTGTGCTGTGCTGTGTTGCACTGTGCTGTGCTGTGCTGTGCTGCACTGTGCTGTGCTGTGCTGTGCTGCACTGTGCTGTGCTGTGCTGTGCTGCACCGTGCTGTGCTGTGCTACACTGTGCTGTGCTGTGCTGCATTGTGCTATGCTGTGCTGTGCTGTGCTGTACTCTGCTGTGCTCTGCTGTGCTGCACTGTGCTGTGCTGCACTGTGCTGTGCTACACTGTGCTGTGCTGTACTGTGCTGTGCTGTGCTGCACTGTGCTGTTTTGTGCTGTGCTGTGCTGGACTGTGCTGTGCTGTGCTGTGCTGCACTGTGCTGTGCTGTGCTTTGCTGCACTGTGCTGTGCTGTGCTGTGGTGTGCTGCACTGTGCTGTTCTGTGCTGTGCTGCACTGTGCTGTGCTGTGCTGTGCTGTACTGTGCTGTGCTGTGCTGTGCTGTGCTGTGCTGCACTGTGCTGTTTTGTGCTGTGCTGTGCTGGACTGTGCTGTGCTGTGCTGTGCTGCACTGTGCTGTGCTGTGCTTTGCTGCACTGTGCTGTGCTGTGGTGTGCTGCACTGTGCTGTTCTGTGCTGTGCTGCACTGTGCTGTGCTGTGCTGTGCTGTACTGTGCTTTGCTGTGCTGTGCTATGCTGCACTGTGCTGTGCTGTGCTGCACTGTGCTTTGCTGCACTGCGCCGTTGTGTGCTGTGCTGCACTGTGCTGTGCTCTGCTGTGCTGTGCTGCACTGTGCTGTGCTGTGCTGCACTGTGCTGTGCTGTGCAGTTATGTTCTGCACTGTACTGTGCTGTGCTGTGCTGTGCTGTGCTGTGCAGTTATGTTCTGCGCTGTGCTGTGCTGTGCTGCACTGTGCTGTGCTGTGCAGTTATGTTCTGCACTGTGCTGTGCTGTGCTGTGCTGTGCTGCACTGTGCTGTGCTCTGCTGTGCTGTGCTCTGCTGTGCTGTGCTGTGCTGTGCTGCACTGTGCTGTGCTGTGCAGTTATGTTCTGCACTGTGCTGTGCTGTGCTGCACTGTGCTGTGCTGCACTGTGCCGTTGTGTGCTGTGCTGCACTGTGCTGTGCTGTGCAGTTATGTTCTGCACTGTGCTGTGCTGTGCTGTGCTGTGCTGTGCTGCACTGTGCTGTGCTGCACTGTGCCGTTGTGTGCTGTGCTGCACTGTGCTGTGCTGTGCTGTGCTGTGCTGCACTGTGCTGTGCTGTGCTGCACCGTGCTGTGCTGTGCTACACTGTGCTGTGCTGTGCTGTGCTGTGCTGTGCTGTGCTGCATTGTGCCGTTGTGTGGTGTGCTGCATGCACTGTGCTGCACATTGCCGTGCTGTACTCTACGGTGCTGTTGTGTGCTGTGCTGCACTGTTCCATTGTGTGCTGTGCTGTGCTGTGCTACACTGTGCTGTGCTGCACTGTTCCGTTGTGTGCTGTGCTGTGCTGTGCTGTGCTACACTGTGCTGTGCTGTGCTGTGCTGTGCTGTGCTGTGCTGTGCTGCATTGTGCCGTTGTGTGCTGTGCTGCATGCACTGTGCTGCACAGTGCCGTGCTGTACTCTACGGTGCTGTTGTGTGCTGTGCTGCACTGTGCTGTGCCCGTGTGTCAAGTTAGGTAAGGTTTGTCAGGAAACAGGACAAGTGTTTCCTGACGCGGGTCACTGTCATGTGATGACCTTCATCTGGAGCTTTTGGTCATCTGATCGAGGCCTTCCGCTGGCTTACCCGTCCACTCCTAAAAACCATGATTATGATTATTATTATTGTTGCTGTTGTCTCCAGTAATCTGTCCCTGGTGCTTGGGGGAAGTGCTCTTGATCCGGGGAAATTTGAGCTATTTTCCCTTTCCTCGGATCAAACCTGATTTCCTCCCATTTCCCAGACGCTGTATAGCCCTGATGGTTGTCTCCTGATCTTGTCATCTCTTCTTCCCCATCTCCCCAGGTTCCCACGACTCCTCCCCCGGGGTTGGCTCCTTCCCCGTGGGCTGGGACTACCCCCCGAGGGGGTCACCCCCCCCCCAGCCCCCCGTCAATAATAGTTCACTAGTCCGCGCCTAATTTTCCTTCGCTAATTGGCTTGAATTTCACAGTCAATTGTTGTCAATAATCTGACGTTGCTCCCTCCCTCCCCTCTCCCCTCCCTCCCTCCCCTCTCTCTCTCCCCTCCTCCTTTCCCTGCCCTGGCCTCCCTCACTCCCTCCATTCTTGGCCCTCCCTCTCTGGATATCTCCCTCCCTGGTTCCCTCCCTCCCACCCTGCCTGGTTCCTCCCACTTTACCTGGTTCCCTCCCTCCCACCCTGCCTGGTTCCCTCCCACTTTACCTGGTTCCCTCCCTCCCACCCTGCCTGGTTCCCTCCCACTTTACCTGGTTCCCTCCCTCCCCCTGCCTGGTTCCCTCCCACTTTACCTGGTTCCCTCCCTCCCACCCTGCCTGGTTCCCTCCCCACTTTACCTGGTTCCCTCCCTCCCACCCTGCCTGGTTCCCTCCCCACTTTACCTGGTTCCCTCCCTCCTTCAGTCAGTGGCTCCTGCCCTCTTTCCCTGGCTCCCTCTCTCTCTCCTTACCTGGCTCCCTCTCTCTCTCCTTACCTGGCTCCCTCTCTCTCTCTTTACCTGCCTTCCTCTCTCTCTCTCTCCCTACCTGGCTCCCTCTCTCTACCTGCCTTCCTCTCTCTCTCTCTCTCTCTCTCCCTGCCTGGCTCCCTCTCCCTACCTGGCTCCCTCTCTCTCTCCCTACCTGGCTCTCTCTCTCTCTCTCCCTACCTGGCTCCCTCTCTCTCTCTCTCTCTCTCTCTCTCTCTCTCCCTACCTGGCTCCCTCTCTCTCTCTCTCCCTACCTGGCTCCCTCTCTCTCTCTCTCCCTACCTGGCTCCCTCTCTCTCTCCCTACCTGGCTCCCTCTCTCTCTCTCCCTACCTGGCTACCTCTCTCTCTGACTCCTCCTCTCTCTCTCTACCTCTCCTCCTCTCCTCTACCTGGCTCCCTCTCTCTACCTATCCCTCTCTCTCTCCCTCCCTACCTGGCTACCTCTCTCTCTCTCGCCCCCTACCTGGCTCCCTCTCTCTCTCTCTCTCTATCTGGCTCCCTCTCACTCTAACTATCTGGCTCCCTCTCTCCTCCCTACCTGGCTCCCTCTCTCTCACTCTCCCTACCTCTCTCTCTCTCTCTCTCTCTCTCTCTCTCTCTCTCTCTCTCTCTCTCTCTCTCTCTCCCCTCTCTCTCTCTCTCTCCCTACCTGGCTCTCTCTCTCACCTGGCCCTCCCTACCTCTCCCTACCTGGCTCCCTATCTCTCACTACCTGGCTCTCTCTCTCCCTACCTGGCTCCCTCTCTCTCTCCCTCCCTGACTCCCTCCCTGGCTCCCTCCCTGGCTCCCTCCCTGGCTCCCTCCCTATCTCCCTCCCTGGCTCCCTCCCTGGCTCCCTCCCTGGCTCCCTCCCTGGCTACCTCCCTGGTTCCCTCCCTGGCTACCTCCCTGGCAACCCCCCTGGCTACCTCCCTGGCTCCCTCCCTGGCTACCTCCCTGGTTCCCTCCCTGGCTCCCTCCCTGGCTACCTCCCTGGCTACCTCCCTGGTTCCCTCCCTGGCTACCTCCCTGGCTACCTCCCTGGTTCCCTCCCTGGCTACCTCCCTGGCAACCCCCCTGGCTACCTCCCTGGCTACCTCCCTGGTTCCCTCCCTGGCTACCTCCCTGGCTCCCTCCCTGGCTCCCTCCCTGGCTACCTCCCTGGCTACCTCCCTGGCTACCTCCCTGGCTCCCTCCCTGGCTACCTCCCTGGCTACCTCCCTGGCTACCTCCCTGGCTACCTCCCTGGCTACCTCCCTGGCTACCTCCCTGGCTACCTCCCTGGCTACCTCCCTGGCTACCTCCCTGGCTACCTCCCTGGCTCCCTCTCTCTCTCCCTACCTGGCTCCCTTCCTGGCTCCCTCCCTGGCTCCCTCCCTGGCTACCTCCCTGGCTACCACCCTGGCTCCCTCCCTGGCACCCTCCCTGGCTCCCTCCCTGGCTACCTCCCTGGCTCCCTGGCTGCCTCCTGGCTCCTCTCTCTCCTCCCTCCCTGGCTCCCTACCTGGCTCCCTCCCTGGCTCCCTCCCTGGCTACCTCCCTGGCTACCTCCCCTGGCTACCTCCTGGCTACCTCCTGGTTCCCTCCCCTGGCTACCTCCCCTGGCTACCTCCTGGTTCCCTCCCTGGCTACCTCCCTGGCTACCTCCCTGGCTCCCTCCCTGGCTCCCTCGCTGGCTCCCTCCCTGGCTCCCTCCCTGGCTCCCTCCCTGGCTCCCTCCCTGGCTCCCTCCCTGGCTACCTCCCTGGCTCCCTCCCTGGGTACCTCCCTGGCTCCTACCTCCCTGGCTACCTCCCCTGGCTACCTCCTGGCTACTCCTCCCTGGCTACCTCTGGCACCTCCTGGCTACCTCCCTGGCCTCCTCCTGGCTACCTCCTGGCTACCTCCTGGCTACCTCCTGGCTCCTCTCTCTCTACCCTGGCTCCCTTCCTGGCTCCCTCCCTGGCTCCCTCCTGGCTACCTCCCTGGCTACCTCCCTGGCTCCCTCCCTGGCACCCTCCCTGGCTCCCTCCCTGGCTACCTCCCTGGCTCCCTCCCTGGCTACCTCCCTGGCTCCCTCTCTCTCTCCCTACCTGGCTCCCTTCCTGGCTCCCTCCCTGGCTCCCTCCCTGGCTACCTCCCTGGCTACCTCCCTGGCTACCTCCCTGGCTACCTCCCTGGCTCCCTCCCTGGCTACCTCCCTGGCTCCCTCCCTGGCTCCCTCCCTGGCTCCCTCCCTGGCTACCTCCCTGGCTCCCTCCCTGGCACCCTCCCTGGCTCCCTCCCTGGCTACCTCCCTGGCTCCCTCCCTGGCTACCTCCCTGGCTCCCTCTCTCTCTCCCTACCTGGCTCCCTTCCTGGCTCCCTCCCTGGCTCCCTCCCTGGCTACCTCCCTGGCTACCTCCCTGGCTACCTCCCTGGCTACCTCCCTGGCTCCCTCCCTGGCTACCTCCCTGGCTCCCTCCCTCCTCCATCACGGTAACTTAGTCTCATCTCCTGGAAAAACGGAAAAGATGGAAGTTTTAATTGTGACAATGATGGAGGAAGTAGAGGTGGAGGAGGAGGTGGTGGAGGAGGAGGTGGAGGAGAAGGTGGTGGAGGAGGAGCAGGAGGAGAAGGTGGTGGAGGAGGAGCAGGAGGAGGAGAAGGTGGTGGAGGAGGAGCAGGAGGAGGACAAGGTGGTGGAGGAGGAGCAGGAGGAGGAGAAGGTGGTGGAGGAGGAGCAGGAGGAGGACAAGGTGGTGGAGGAGGAGCAGGAGGAGGAGAAGGTGGTGGAGGAGGAGCAGGAGGAGGACAAGGTGGTGGTGTTGGAGGTGGAGGAGGAGGTGGTGGAGGAGGAGGTGGAGGAGGAGGTGAAGGAGAAGGTGGTGGAGGAGGAGGTGGAGGAGAAGGTTGAGTAGGAGGTGTTGGAGGAGGTGGAGGAGGAGGTGGTGGAGGAAGGAGGAGGAGGAGGTGGAGGGAGAAGGTGGAGGAGGTGTGGAGGAGTAGGTCATGAGGAGGAGGAGGTGTGGAGGAGGTGTGGAGGAGGAGGTGTGGAGGAGGTGTGGAGGAGGAGGAGGTGTGGAGGAGTAGGTGTGGAGGAGTAGGTGTGGAGGAGGAGGTGTGGAGGAGGTGTGGAGGAGTAGGTGTGGAGGAGGAGGAGGAGGAGGTTTGGAGGAGGAGGAGGAGTGGAGGAGGAGGTGGAGAGGAGGAGGTGTGGAGGAGGTGGTCGAGGAGGTGGTGGAGGAGAAGGTGGTGGAGGAGGAGGTGGAGGAGAAGGTGGTGGAGGAGGAGGTGGAGGAGGAGGTGGAGGAGAAGGTTGTGGAGGAGGAGGTGGAGGAGGAGGAGGAGAAGGTTGTGGAGGAGGAGGTGGAGGAGGAGGAGGTGGAGGAGAAGGTGGTGGAGGAGGAGGTGGAGGAGGAGGAGGAGGTGGAGGAGGAGGAGGAGGTGGTGGAGGAGGTTGTGGAGGAGGAGGTGGAGTAGGAGGAGGTGGTGGAGGAGGTGATAGAGGAGGAGGTGGAGGAGAAGGAGGTGGTGGAGGAGGTGGTGGAGGAGGAGGTGGAGGAGAAGGTGGTGGAGGAGGAGGTGGAGGAGGTAGTGGAGGTGGATGAGGTGGAGGAGGAGGTGGAGGAGAAGGTGGTGGAGGAGGAGGTGGAGGAGAAGGTGGTGGAGGAGGAGGTGGAGGAGGAGGTGAAGGAGAAGGTGGTGGAGGAGTAGGTGGAGGAGGAGGAGGTGGAGGAGGAGGTGGAGGAGGAGGAGGTGGAGGGGGTGGAGGAGGTGGGAGGAGGAGGTGGAGGAGAAGGTGTGGAGGAGGAGGTGGAGGAGGAAGGTGGTGGAGGAAGGAGGAGGAGGAGGTGGAGGAGGAGGAGAAGGTGTGGAGGAGGAGGTGGAGGAGGAGGAGGGGTGGAGAGAAGGTGGTGGAGTAGGTGGTGGAGGAGGAGGAGGAGGAGGAGGAGGAGGAGGAGGTGGTGGAGGAGGTGGTGGAGGAGGAGGTGGAGTAGGAGGAGGTGGTGGAGGAGGTGGTAGAGGAGGAGGTGGAGGAGAAGGAGGTGGTGGAGGAGGAGGTGGAGGAGAAGGTGGTGGAGGTGGAGGAGGTGGAGGAGGAGGAGGTGTTGGAGGAGGAGGAGGAGGAGGAGGTGGAGGAGGAGAAGGTGGAGGAGGAGGAGGAGGTGGTGGAGGAGGAGGTAAAGGAGGAGGAGGTGGAGGAGGAGGAGGTGGAGGAGGAGGAGGTGGAGGAGGAGGAGAAGGAGGTGGAGAAGGAGGTGGAGGAGGAGGTGGTGGAAGAGGAGGTGGAGGAGGAGGAGGAGGTGGTGGAGGAAGAGGAGGAGGAGGTGGTGGAGGAGGTGGTGAAGGAGGAGGTGGAGTAGGAGGAGGTGGTGGAGGAGGAGGTGGAGAAGGTGGTGGAGGTGGTGGAGGGGGAGAGGAGGTAGAGGAGGAGAGGAAGAACAGGTAGAAGACTAGAAAGAGGAAGAAGAACAGGAGGAAGATTTAGTTACGACATAACTACCCTGTGACGTCACTAATATGTAACGTCACTACTATGTTACGTCGCTATGTGAGTCACTGCTATGTGACGTCACTGCCATGTGTCGTCACTGCCATATGTCGTCACTGCCATGTAACGTCACTACTATATGACTTCACTTCTATGTAATGTCACTGTTACTATGTAACGTCACTACCATGTGACGTAACTACTACTACTACTACTACTACTACTAATAATAATAATAATAATAATAATGATAATGATAATAATAATACCGATGTCTAAGACAGTGTACTATACTAGTTACCGTCGTACCAAGTTACTGGTATCAGCAATGTTTGGTATCGTCCACTCTGGAATATTAGCACCGTATCCAGTACTGAGAGGTGCAGCAGCTAAAGACGTGGTCACATGTGGGCGGGACCCACTAGTGGAAGCAGGTCATGACCATATGTTGGGCACCGCCCACGTGTGACCACGTTCTTCAACTTCTGCATCTCACTGTACCTTTCCACTGGCTTCTATATGCAAGGGTCTGTACTCAAGGCTCTATACTCAAGGCTCTATACTCAAAGTTGTGTACTCAAGACTGTATTTCACTGATAAAGCCAGATGTGATGGATCAGAGTCTCTCAGTGAAGGTACCCAGGTGTTAAACATGTCTTAGTCACCACCACTAACACCACCATCACCACCACTAACACCACCATCACCACCACTAACACCACCATCACCACCACTAACACCACCATCCCCCCCACTAACACCACCATCGCTACCAATATCACCATCGTCACTAGCACCACCACCATCGTCACTAGCACCACCACCACTACTAACACCACCAACATCACCACCAATGTTGTGGTTTTTTTTTTTCGTAAATACCGGACGCAGCTGTTGGAAAATTATCATTCATTAAATTTTTTATTTACTCACAGTTTTGAGGAGAGATTACACACACACACACACACACACACACACACACACACACACACACACACACATATATATACATATATATATATATATATATATATATATATATATATATATATATATATATATATATATATATATATATATATATATATATATATATATATATATATATATATATATATATATATATATATATATATACAGTGGAACCTCTGGTCACGACTATGATTCGTTCCAAAACTTCGGTCGTGACCCGAAGTTAATTTCCCCATTGGATTATATGTGAATACGATTAATCCGTTCCAGACCCCTACGAACTGTATGTAAATATTGTTTTTCTAATATTTATAAGCAAAAAACAGTTAATTATACCATAGAATGCGCAATGTAATAGTAAACTACAGGTAAAAACCTTGAATAACACTGAGAAAACCTTAAATAACACTGAGAAAACCTTAAATAACAGAGAAAACTAACATTGCACTAGTCCGTTCTAGACCCCTAGGAACCATTCGCTGTAAACAGATTTTTTTAAGTGAACTCCGTTATTTATCGTCCAATTTCTTTCATTTTTGTTGTACGTTAAGAAGCATCTTTCCTCCATACATTCCCAAGTTTCAATAAGATAGCCCGACAAACAACTGAGAAAAAAATATTTACCCAAAAATCATATATGGCAAACCCTAGCCGGGTACTGGCACTGCGAGAAGTTGTTTATACACTACCTGCTGATAAAACATTGCTAATCCGAATTTATGACAAGGGTCTTTGGTAGGTGTACACAAACAACAGGAAGTGGGGAAAATTGGCATGTACGATAAAAATGGCGTGGAATGTGAAAATTGGCACGGCTTTCTTTGTTCGGGACCCGATTATGTGTCCGTAACCAAATGAAAAAAAATTGTCAATTTTTTTTGGCAGTGAACCGATTTGTTCGTGTTCGAAAGTTGCCTCAGACCAGAGGTTCCACAATATATATATATATATATATATATATATATATATATATATATATATATATATATATATATATATATATATTTATATATATATATATGTATGTATGTTGTGGATTATTCGATCAGTTAAACAAGGCCATCAATTCTTGGAGTAAGTAATATAATTAATATATATTTTGGTGTCAAAAGATTTAACCTCAGCAGTCTGGACTTGTACGTAAGTAAAAAATACTGAAAGTCATTTATAAAAATGCAGGTAGGTGG
>NC_091317.1:21161911-21174411 GCF_038502225.1 Cherax quadricarinatus
GTGTGTGTGTGTGTGTGTGTGTGTGTGTGTGTGTGTGTGTGTGTGTGCGTGTGTATGTGTGTGTGTGTGTGTGTGTGTGTGTGTGTGTGTATGTGTGTGTGTGTGTGTGTGTGTGTGTGTGTGTGTGTGTGTGTGTATGTGTGTGTATGTGTGTGTGTATGTGTGTGTGTGTGTGTGTGTGTGTGTGTGTGTGTGTGTGTGTACTCACCTAGTTGTACTCACCTAGTTGAGGTTGCGGGGGTCGAGTTCGAGCTCCTGGCCCCGCCTCTTCACTGATCGCTACTAGGTCACTCTCCCTGAGCCGTGAGCTTTATCATACCTCTGCTTAAAGCTATGTATGGATCCTGCCTCCACTACATCACTTCCCAAACTATTCCACTTACTGACTACTCTGTGGCTGAAGAAATACTTCCTAACATCCCTTGTGATTCATCTGAGTCTTCAACTTACAACTGTGTCCCCTTGTTACTGTGTCCAATTTCTGGAACATCCTGTCTTTGTCCACCTTGTCAATTCCTCTCAGTATTTTGTATGTCGTTATCATGTCCCCCCTATCTCTCCTGTCCTCCAGTGTCGTCAGGTTGATTTCCCTTAACCTCTCCTCGTAGGACATACCTCTTAGCTCTGGGACTAGTCTTGTTGCAAACCTTTGCACTTTCTCTAGTTTCTTCACGTGCTTGGCTAGGTGTGGGTTCCAAACTTGTGCCGCATACTCCAATATGGGCCTAACGTACACGGTGTACAGGGTCCTGAATGATTCCTTATTAAGATGTCGGAATGCTGTTCTGAGGTTTGCTAGGCGCCCATATGCTGCAGCAGTTATTTGGTTGATGTGCGCTTCAGGAGATGTGCCTGGTGTTATACTCACCTCAAGATCTTTTTCCTTGAGTGAGGTTTGTAGTCTCTGACCCCCTAGACTGTACTCCGTCTGCGGCCTTCTTTGCCCTTCCCCAATCTTCATGACTTTGCACTTGGTGGGATTGAACTCCAGGAGCCAATTGCTGGACCAGGTCTGCAGCCTGTCCAGATCCCTTTGTAGTTCTGCCTGGTCTTCGATCGAGTGAATTCTTCTCATCAACTTCACGTCATCTGCAAACAGGGACACCTCAGAGTCTATTCCTTCCGTCATGTCGTTCACAAATACCAGAAACAGCACTGGTCCTAGGACTGACCCCTGCGGGACCCCGCTGGTCACAGGTGCCCACTCTGACACCTCGCCACGTACCATGACTCGCTGCTGTCTTCCCGACAAGTATTCCCTGATCCATTGTAGTGCCTTCCCTGTTATCCCTGCTTGGTCCTCCAGTTTTTGCACCAATCTCTTGTGTGGAACTGTGTCAAACGCCTTCTTGCAGTCCAAGAAAATGCAATCCTCCCACCCCTCTCTCTCTTGTCTTACTGCTGTCACCATGTCATAGAACTCCAGTAGGTTTGTGACACAGGATTTCCCGTCCCTGAAACCATGTTGGCTGCTGTTGATGAGATCATTCCTTTCTAGGTGTTCCACCACTCTTCTCCTGATAATCTTCTCCATGATTTTGCATACTATACATGTCAGTGACACTGGTCTGTAGTTTAATGCTTCATGTCTGTCTCCTTTTTTAAAGATTGGGACTACATTTGCTGTCTTCCATGCCTCAGGCTATCTCCCTGTTTCGATAGATGTATTGAGTATTGTTGTTAGGGGTACACATAGCGCCTCTGCTCCCTCTCTCAATACCCATGGGGAGATGTTATCTGGCCCCATTGCCTTTGAGTTATCTAGCTCACTCAGAAGCCTCTTCACTTCTTCCTCGGTTGTGTGCACTGTGTCCAGCACTTGGTGGTGTGCCCCACCTCTCCGTCTTTCTGGAGTCCCTTCTGTCTCCTCTGTGAACACTTCTTTGAATCTCTTGTTGAGTTCTTCACATACTTCACGGTCATTTCTTGTTGTCTCTCCTCCTTCCTTCCTTAGCCTGATTACCTGGTCCTTGACTGTTGTTTTCCTCCTGATGTGGCTGTACAACAGTTTCGGGTCAGATTTGGCTTTCGCTGCTATGTCATTTTCATATTGTCTTTGGGCCTCCCTTCTTATCTGTGCATATTCGTTTCTGGCTCTACGACTGTTCTCCTTATTCTCCTGGGTCCTTTGCCTTCTATATTTCTTCCATTCCCTAGCACACTTGGTTTTTGCCTCCCTGCACCTTTGGGTAAACCATGGGCTCATCCTGGCTTTTTCATTAATCCTGTTACCCTTGGGTACAAACCTCTCCTCAGCCTCCTTGCATTTTGTTGCTACATATTCCATCATCTCATTAACTGGCTTCCCTGCCAGTTCTCTGTCCCACTGAACCCCGTTCAGGTAGTTCCTCATTCCTGTGTAGTCCCCTTTCTTGTAGTTTGGCTTCATTCGTCCTGGCCTTCCTGCTTCTCCCTCCACTTGTAGCTCTACTGTGTATTCGAAGCTTAAAACCACATGGTCACTGGCCCCAAGGGGTCTTTCATATGTGATGTCCTCGATATCTGCACTACTCAAGGTGAATACTAAGTCCAGCCTTGCTGGTTCATCCTCTCCTCTGTCTCTTGTAGTGTCCCTTACGTGTTGGCACATGAAGTTTTCCAGTACCACCTCCATCATCTTAGCCCTCCATGTATCTTGGCCCCCATGTGGGTCCAAGTTCTCCCAATCGATCTCCTTGTGGTTAAAGTCACCCATGATCAGGAGCTTTGCCCTGCATGCATGAGCTCTTCTGGCCACTCTAGCCAGTGTGTCAACCATCGCTCTATTGCTCTCGTCGTACTCTTGCCTTGGCCTCCTGCTGTTCTGTGGTGGGTTATACATCACTGCTATTACCACCTTGGGACCTCCAGAGTGAAGTGTTCCCGCTATGTAATCACTTTCTTCTCCGCTGTCTCCTCTCTCCAGCTCATCAAAATTCCAGCGATTTTTGATCAGCAACGCCACTCCTCCACCCCCCCTGTTCCCTCTGTCTTTCCTCAGGATTTCGTATCCCGTTGGAAAGATGGCATCTGTTATCATACCTGTAAGCTTGGTTTCTGTGAGAGCTATGATGTCCGGTGATGCTTCTTTGACTCTTTCATGCCACTCCTCCCACTTATTTGTTATTCCATCAGCATTTGTGTACCATACCTTCAGTTTCCTTTCCAACACTGTGGTTTGGGGGGCCTGTGAGGGTGGGAGACCTGGTGGCATACTGTGGGATTCTATAGCTCGGTGTTGGGTGGAGGCTGTGGGTATGGATTGTAGTGTGTGTTGGGATGGTGTGATAGGTTGTATGGTTCTGAGAATAGTTGTGTGTGTGCTTGCCCTTGCTGTTCTGTTCTGCTCTGACTGACCTCTGCTGGTTCCCTCCTTGTCTCTTTTCCTAGCTCCTTTCGCTTTTTTGTCCTCTCCCTCAGCTGCTGTCGTTCTGATTTTGTTCTGTCTCTGTCTAGGAACACCCTCTTGTACTCTTCCGAGTATTTCAATCGTGGTTTCTCTTGGAGGATCCTGTTCCGCACTG
Source organism: Cherax quadricarinatus (assembly GCF_038502225.1). Classification (NCBI taxonomy): domain Eukaryota; kingdom Metazoa; phylum Arthropoda; class Malacostraca; order Decapoda; family Parastacidae; genus Cherax; species Cherax quadricarinatus. Next base: position 21,165,415 of record NC_091317.1, read on the forward strand.
TTTCCGTCCTGAGAATCAGCTTGATTGGTCGGTTTCTCCCCTTCGAGTACCCCCCTATTCTCTGAAAATTTACAATCTCGTCCATCTCTTCACCTATTTCCGTGATGATTTTCTCAATCTCCTTTCTTTCTTCCTGCTGCCTTTCAGTGTGTGTCCTTTCCTCTCTCTCCTGAAGCCCATGGATAAACACTGATTTTGCCCTTTCTTCCTCCCATTGCCTCACCCTCTGTGACTCTGGATCCTGCCTGTATGTGGTCAGTTTCTCCCTTGATTTTTCCAGTGGCTCTTGATAGCCTGGTTGTGCCTCAGCATTCGACCTATCACCCTCTCCATCTGCAACCAGCTGTTCTTCCCTTTCACTCCTTGGTCCTCCTTGGCAGGCTGATATGACCTTAGCATAATTCATAATTCCTTCCTTCCTGTTTGGCCTCGCAGCTTCATATGCTGTCTTCTCTGGTCACTGCCCCTGTAACTCGCTTCAGCCTATTTAACTCAACTTCTAGGACCCTTATCTTGGCTACTGCAGTTTCGACTTGTGCCTCCCAATTCTTTGTCTCCTTCTCCAACCTCTTTTCCAATTTCACAGAGAGCTCTTTCTCCATTTTTTCAGAAAGCTCTCCTAATTTTCTCTCCCACTCTTGTTCCATCCTTTTCCACTGCTCCTCCATCCACTCCTCCCTACCAGAACCATTCTCATCTGATCCTTGGTTCCTGCAAGTCCCCACCATTTTTTTTTGTGAGAGAAGAGAGAAGGGAAAGGTAGAGGGGGAGAGAGAGTGAAGGGAAGAGTAGGAGAGGGGAGAGTTAGAAGGGAAAATGGGGATGAGAGAGAGCAAGAGAGAGAGAGAGCAAGAGAGAGAGAGAGAGAGAGAGAGAGAGAGAGAGAGAGAGAGGGGGGGGAGAGGGAGAGAGAGAGAGAGAGAGAAGGCAAAGAGGGGGAGAGAGAGGGGGCAGAAAGGGGGAGAAGGGGGAAAGAGGGGGGAGATGGAAGAGCGAGAGGGGAGAGAGGCTTGGGGGAGAGGGAGGGGAGGAGGGGAGAGAGATGGGGAAAGGGAGAGGGGAGAGATAATGGGAGGGGACAGATGTTAGAGGGGGAGAGATGTTAGAGGGGGGGAGGTGTTAGAGGTAAGAGATGTTAGAGGGGAGAGATGGGAGAGGGAAGAGAGAGAGAGAGATAGGTAGAGAGTGATAGGTAGAGAGAGATATATAGGTAAAGAGTGAGAAAGGTAGAGATAGGTCTACTTAGGGTAGAAAGAGGGGGGGAGAGGAGAAAGGTTCAGATGGTCAGTTCACAGGACGGTGTGAAATCCTGTGTATGTGTGTGTTTGCGTGTGTACTACAGCTTACAAGTGCTTGTTCCTGTGTGTGTATGTGTATGTACTCACCTATTTGTACTCACCTATTTGTGGTTGCAGGGGTCGAGTCCTAGCTCCTGGCCCCGCCTCTTCACCGGTTGCTACTGGGCCCTCTCTCTCCCCGCTCCATGAGCTTTATCAAACCTCGTCTTAAAACTGTGTATGGTTCCTGCCTCCACTACGTCATTTTCTAGGCTATTCCACTGCCTTACAACTCTATGACTGAAGAAATACTTCCTACTATCTCTCTGACTCATTTGTGTCTTCAACTTCCAATTGTGGCCTCTTGTTTCTGTGTCCCCTCCCTGGAACATCCTGTCTTTGTCCACCTTGTCTATTCCACGCAGTATTTTATATGTCGTTATCATGTCTCCCCTGACCCTCCTGTCCTCCAGTGTCGTGTATGTGTATGTGTGTGTGTGTGTATGTGTGTGTGTGTGTGTGTACGTGTGTGTGTGTGTGTGTGTGTGTGTGTGTGTGTATGTGTGTGTATGTGTGTATGTGTGTGTGTGTATGTGTGTGTGTGTGTGTATGTGTATGTGTGTGTGTGTGTGTGTGTGTGTGTATGTGTGTGTGTATGTGTGTGTGTGTATGTGTGTGTGTATGTGTGTGTGTATGTGTGTGTATGTGTGTGTGTGTGTGTGTGTGTGTGTGTGTGTGTGTGTGTGTGTGTATGTGTGTGTGTATGTGTGTGTGTGTGTATGTGTGTGTGTGTGTGTGTGTGTGTGTATGTGTGTGTATGTATGTGTGTGTGTGTATGTGTGTGTGTGTGTGTGTGTGTGTGTGTGTGTGTGTATGTGTGTGTATGTATGTGTGTGTGTGTGTGTGTGTGTGTGTGTGTGTGTGTGTGTGTGTGTGTGTGTGTGTGTGTGTGTGTGTGTGTGTGTGTGTGTGTGTGTGTGTGTGTGTGTATGTGTGTGTGTGTGTAGGTCCAGACAGGGATTGTCGAGGGAACAATGGCCACAAATTGGAGGGAGCGGCGCCCCCAAAGCACGCAGGAGAGACTTATGTTTTTGTAAACTCAGGAGCCCAGAACCAGTACACCCACCCACCCAGCCACTACCTAGCAGCACACCACCCACCCACACCCGCCCACACCGACCCACACCGACTCACACCCACCCACGCCCATCCACTACTTAGCAGCAGGCCACCCACCAACTACCTAGCAGCACACCACCCACCCACACTCAACCACTACCTATTAACACACTACCCACCCACTACCTAGTAGCACACCACCCACCCACTAACTAGCAGCATACCACCCACCCACCCTCCCACTACCTAGTAGCACACCACCCATCCACTAACTAGCAGCATACCACCCACCCACCCACTACTAAGCATCACATCACCCACCCACTACCTAGCAGCACAACACCCCACCCACTACCTGGCATCACACCATCCACCCACACCCACCCACTACCTAGCAACACACCACCCACCCACTACCTAGCATCACACCACCCAACCACTACCTAGCAATACACCACCCACCCACTACCTAGCATCACACCACCCAACCACTACCTAGCAACACACCACCCACCCACTACCTAGCATCACACCACCCAACCACTACCTAGCAACACACCACCCACCCACTACCTAGCATCACACCACCCACCCACTACCTAGAAGGACGCCACCCACCCACTACCTAGCATCACAACACCCATCTAGCAACACACCACCTACCCACTACCTAATATTACAGCACCCACCTATTACCTAGCAGCACAACACCCACCTACTACCTAGCCACACAACACTCACCCACTACCTAGCAGCACATCACACACCCAATACCTAGCAGCACACCACCCACCCACACTCACCCACTACCTATTAACACGGTGCCCACCCACTACCTAGCAGCACACCACCCACCCACTAACTAGCAGCATACCACCCACCTACCCACTACTAAGCATCACATCACCCACCCACTACCTAGCATCACACCATCCATCCACACCCACCCACTACCTAGCAACACACCACCCACCCACTACCTAGCATCACACCACGCAACCACTACCTAGCAGCACACCACCGACCCACTACCTAGCATCACACCACCCACCCACTACCTAGCATCACACCACGCAACCACTACCTAGCAACACACCACCGACCCACTACCTAGCATCTCACCACCCAACCACTACCTAGCAACACACCACCCACCCACTACCTAGAAGGACACCACCCACCCACTACCTAGCATCACAACACCCATCTAGCAACACACCACCTACCCACTACCTAGCATTACAGCACCCACCTATTACCTAGCAGCACAACACCCACCTACTACCTAGCCACACAACACTCACCCACTACCTAGCAGCACACCACACACCCAATACCTAGCAGCACACCACCCACCCAATACCTAGCAGCACACCACCCACCCAATACCTAGCAGCACACCACCCACCCAATACCTAGCAGCACACCACCCACCCAATACCTAGCAGCACACCACCCACCCAATACCTAGCAGCACACCACCCACCCACACTCACCCACTACCTGTTAACACGGTACCCACCCACTACCTAGTAGCACACCACCCACCCACTAACTAGCAGCATACCACCCACCCACCCACTACTAAGCATCACATCACCCACCCACTACCTAGCAACACACCACCCACCCACTACCTAGCATCACACCACCCAACCACTACCTAGCAACACACCACCCACCCACTACCTAGAAGGACACCACCCACCCACTACCTAGCATCACAACACCCATCTAGCAACACACCACCTACCCACTACCTAGCATCACAGCACCCACCTGTTACCTAGCAGCACAACACCCACCCACTACCTAGCAGCACATCACACACCCACTACCTGGCAACACAACACCCACCCACTACCTAGCATCACAACACCCACCCACAACATAATACACAACACAACTCGCAACATAACACACAACATAACACACAACACAATACACAGCATAACACACAACATAACACACAACATAACACACAACATAACACACAACATAACACACAACATAACACAACATAACACAACATAACACAACATAACACACAACATAACACACAACATAACACACAACATAACACACAACATAACACACAACACAACACAACATAACACACAACATAACACACAACACAACACACAACATAACACACAACATAACACACAGCATAACACACATAACACACAACATAACACACAACACAATACACAACATAACACACAAACATAACACACAACATAACACACAACATAACACACATAACACACAACATAACACACAACATAACACACAACATAACACACAACATAACACACAACATAACACACAACATAACACAACATAACACAACATAACACACAACATAACACACATAACACACAACATAACACACAACATAACACACAACATGACACACAACATAACACACATAACACACAACATAACACACAACATAACAGACGACATAACAGACGACATAACAGACGACATAACAGACGACATAACAGACGACATAACAGACGACATAACAGACGACATAACAGACGACATAACAGACGACATAACAGACGACATAACAGACGACATAACAGACGACATAACAGACGACATAACACACGACATAACACACATAACACACAACATAACACACAACATAACACACAACATAACACACAACATAACACACATAACACACAACATAACACACAACATAACACACAACATAACACACAACATAACACACAACATAACACACATAACACACAACATAACACACAACATAACACACATAACACACAACACACATAACATAACACACTACATAACAGAATACATAACAGACGACATAACAGACAACATAACACACAACATAACACACAACATAACACACAACATAACACACAACATAACACACATAACACACAAACACAACATAACACACAACATAACACACACACAACATAACACACAACATAACACACAAACATAACACACAACATAACACACAACATAACACACAACATAACACACAACACAACACATGACATAACACACAACACAACACATGACATAACACACAACACAACACATGACATAACACACAACACAACACACAACATAACACACAACATAACACACAACACACAACATAACACACAACATAACACACAACACAACACACAACATAACACACAACATACAACACACAACATAACACACAACACACAACATAACACACAACACACAACATAACACACAACACAGCACACAACATAATATAAACACAACACAACACACACCATAACACACAACATAACACACAACATAACACACAACACACAACATAACACACAACATAACACACAACATAACACACAACATAACACACAACACAACACACAACATAACACACAACATAACACACATAACACACAACATAACACACAACATAACACACAACATAACACACAACATAACACACATAACACACAACATAACACACAACATAACACACAACATAACACACATAACACACAACATAACACACAACATAACACACAACATAACACACAACATAACACACAACATAACACACAACATAACACACAACATAACACACAACATAACACACATAACACACAACATAACACACAACATAACACACAACATAACACACAACATAACACACAACATAACACACAACATAACACACAACATAACACACAACATAACACACAACATAACACACAACATAACACACAACATAACACACAACATAACACACAACATAACACACATAACACACAACATAACACACAACATAACACACAACACAACACACAACATAACACACAACATAACACACAACATAACACACAACATAACACACAACATAACACACATAACACACAACATAACACACAACATAACACACAACATAACACACAACATAACACACATAACACACAACATAACACACAACATAACACACAACATAACACACAACATAACACACAACATAACACACATAACACACAACATAACACACAACATAACACACAACACAACACACAACATAACACACAACATAACACACAACATAACACACAACACAACACACAACATAACACACAACATAACACACAACATAACACACAACACAACACACAACATAACGCACAACTCTATAACCCCACCCGGTAGATCATCAGATGCAGCATTCTCCACCTGACCTCAACATTCTGAACATGCCTATAAATACTCTCGTACCTTCCAACCCCAGGTAGATCCGTGTGTGACTTGAAAAAGCCCACTGTGTGGGTGAAACGTTGTTAATAAAGGATCACATTATACTGCATTTGTGTTTATATTTCCACTCCATAACACACAACATAACACACTCCATAACACACAACATAACACACAACATAACACACAACATAACACGCAACATAACACACAACATAACACCCAACATAACACACAACATAACACCCAACATAACACACAACATAACACACAACATAACACACAACATAACACACAACATAACACACAACATAACACGCAACATAACACACAACATAACACCCAACATAACACACAACATAACACACAACATAACGCACAACACACAACATAACACAACACATGCAGCATCACGCACAAAATAATACACACAACTTACTCAACATACCACACGACACACTCAACATACCACACGACACACTCAACATACCACACGACACACTCAACATAGACAATACAGGCAACATACCACACAACGCACTCAACATAGCACACAACGCACTCAACATAGCACACAACGCACTCAACATAGCAGACAACACATTCAACATAGCACACAACACACTCAACATACCACACGACACACTCAACATAGACAATACAGGCAACATAGCACACAACGCACTCAACATAGCACACAACGCACTCAACATAGCACACAACGCACTCAACATAGCACACAACACACTCAACATAGCACACCACACACTTAACATAGCACATAACACAGGCAACATAGCACACAACACACTCAACTTATCACACAACGCACTCAACACAGCACACAATGCACTCAACACAACACATTCAACATAGCATACCACACACTTAACATAGCACACAACACACTCAACATAGTATACAACACACTCAACAGCACACAACACAATATAACAGTTAATACATGCAACATAGCACAGAACGCACTCAACATAGCACGCAACACACTTAACACAGCACACAACACAGTCAACATAGCACATAATACAGTCAACATAACACACAACCTAGCACGGAACACACTCAACATAGCACACAACACAGTCAACATAGCACATAATACAGTCAACATAGCACACAACATAGCACGCAACACACACAACATAGCACGCAACACAACGTAGCACACAACACACTCCAACATAGCACACAAAGCACACAACACACTCGAACATAGCACACAACACAACACAGCACACAACATAACACACAACACAACATAGCACACAACACAACGTAGCACACAACATAACACACAACACAACATAGCACACAACACAACGTAGCACACAACATAACACACAACACAACATAGCACGCAACACAACGTAGCACAGAACATAACACACAACACAACATAGCACACAACACAACGTAGCACACAACATAACACACAACACAACATAGCACACAACACAACGTAGCACACAACATAACACACAACACAACATAGCACGCAACACAACGTAGCACAGAACATAACACACAACACAACATAGCACACAACACAACGTAGCACACAACATAATACGCAACACAACATAGCACACACAACGTAGCACACAACATAACACACAACACAACATAGCACACAACACAACGTAGCACACAACATAACAGACAACACAACATAGCACACAACACAACATAGCACACAACACAACGTAGCACACAACACACTCCAACATAGCACACAACACAACATAGCACACAACACAACATAGCACACAACACAACATAGCACACAACACAACGTAGCACACAACATAACACACAACACAACGTAGCACACAACACACTCCAACATAGCACACAAAGCACACAACACACTCGAACATAGCACACAACACAACATAGCACATAACATAACACACAACACAGCATAGCACACAACACAACGTAGCAGACAACATAATACACAACACAACATAGCACACACAACGTAGCACACAACATAACACACAACACAACATAGCACACAACACAACGTAGTACACAACACAATACACAACACAACATAGCACACACAACGTAGCACACAACATAACACACAACACGAAATAGCACACAACACAACGTAGCACACAACACAACGTAGCACACAACACAACGTAGCACACAACACAACGTAGCACACAACACAACGTAGCACACAACACAACGTAGCACACAACATAACACACAACACAACGTAGCACACAACACACTCCAACATAGCACACAACACAACATAGCACACAACACAACGTAGCACACAACATAACACACAACACAACGTAGCACACAACAC